>NW_023503608.1:7817038-8121987 GCF_014529535.1 Bradysia coprophila
CTTACAGTGCATAAAATAAAAAGTAGAACATTAGTTAAGAGCGCTCACCTCTTGGCAATTTTCTAGCCTACATTTGTACGCAAAAATATTCGTTTTTTGATGATTTCTCTGAACCAATTTTTTTTTTAAAAGTAAAACCATAAAAGCATGCAAAAATGTGTTATTTTTAAGAGAAAAATTGGTTTGTGGATGATAACTTATTGCACTTGGAGAAACCTTTGCAAATGTGTACATTTATGTGTTTTGCAAAGGTTTCTCCAAGTGGGTTAAGTTATCGACCACAAACCAATTTTTCTCTTAAAAGTAACACATTTTTGCATGCTTTAATGGTTTTACTTTTTCAAAAAAAGATTTTGGTTAAGAGAAATCATCAAAAAACGAATATTTTTGCGCACAAATGTAGGCTAGAAAATTGCCGAAGGGGTGAGCGCTCTTAATAGAAATGATTCTCTTTCTGGAACATGCATTGCATTCTACCTTGCATTCCTAAATGAAATTAGACCTTGCTCTATTGTCCTAAGATTTTTCAACTATGCTAAAGTATGTATAGGTCAGCCTGCCAAGTTAGCACTGCCGAGTATATGGCGCAGTTTTTATATTGTTTCATCGCAGAGGCTACTGTTAATCACAGATGTGTTATGCAATGCGATTTGGTTATTGACCGGCTCACACTAGTACAAGGCGATGTAAACTCTAATACTGGACCTTATGTACCGTTTCTTGATAGCGAGGTTAAAAGTCGACTGCTGGCTATGGGATGGGGCTAGCGATGAGGTTGAAAACCCACAGGAAAGCCGTACGCGTGTATGAATCTAAAGAGTACGACTAAAGGATTCTATAGAAATACGGTTAAACCTGGATTGAACGCCCAGACAGGCTAGCCTTGCGAAATGTGAGGCTGGACTAAGTCAATAACGAGCGGACTGTGAGTGTGGACTAAGTCAATAACGAGCTGACTGTGAGTGTGAGGTACAGACTCAGTGATTATTAATGACCAGGGCTGTGATTAATGCGATTAAGGGTTAGGAGATGAGGTCCCTGAGTGTACTTCGGGATTTTAATGATGACAGGATAGTACAAAGGATCCACTGATCTGTGTGCATCGATCAGTAATGGTCGGCCTTAACTGATGAAATCTGAAAAAAAAAAATTAGGTCAGCCTCAGCTGAATATTCTCAGGATCGTGTTTTCTTGGATATGGTTATTCATCCGCTATCATCAACGACGATAAAAAAACATAAAGGAAGAAATAGATTTTGTATCGAACACTGAGCGATACTTTAAACAAAAGAAGTGACAGTATCGTTTAGTATGGGGTACCAAATCTTGTCGCTCCTTTCTTTTACTATACATTTGATTACATAATCCATTCTAGTAATATCTGCAATTTTTGTGAGCAGCATCTGCCTTCCTTTTTAATAAAAAAAAATGTATGAATACAATTGCAATAATTGGAATGAAAGAAGCGTTTTTATATGAATAGAGAGCTCCTGTTGTCATTCGCATACTGTACGTAATTGGTTCTTTCATCTGGCTATAAAATATTTTTTCCACTTAATAAATTTTCATTGAAATATTGCGAAGAAAAATTGAACTAAATTCAAATTGCACAATATAATTTATTATTTACCCGACTTCCAGAACGAAGAAGAAAAAAAAGAAGAAGCTGAAGAGAAGGAAAAAAACCCTCAATGCCTCTTGCAATACACAGAAAATTTAATATAAAATGATTTCATTTATAAGAATTTTTCAAAGAATTTAATCACATAAGCATGAGACGACAATGTATGTATAAAATACACATAGTTAGTGATATATATGGTAGAGAGTCGACCTTTTTTTCACTCATCCAACACAGAAAAAAAAATAAAAATAAGAAATGGAGAAAACCCTTAAAAAATATTTTTTAAGTGGAATTCAATTCCATTAATTTAAAAGAAATTCCTGCCATAATCGGATATGAAGAAATCAAAGCAATGGGTCTTTCTTCGATTGAAAGTTCACAAAAAATAGCTTTTCGCTTTAAAAGAAAACTCTTTGTAAAATGATGTTTTATCATAAAAATCTTCAGATGAAATTGTAATAAATAAAAAAAAGAATGAAAAAAAAAAATACTCAACTGAACTGTAGATAGGTGGGGTTACACAACCAAAGATTTCTATCTGTGAAACTCAAAAAGCCATATAGACGTTTCAGAGTGACTTTTATGAAGCATGAAAACAAACGACATGAACTCAACAAGAAATCATAGAAATATCGTAGTTCTTTGTTTGTAGTTTTATTCGTTGAATGGAAAGAATTTCTTTTCATTTTCCGTTTTTATTTCTCCGTTTCTGTTTCTTTTTTTTTCCTTCTAGTCATCTGTTTTTCTCTCGTATATTAGCCTGCCATTAACATTTATTTTCATTGTTTCAGGGAGCTTCTTCAAGCTTAGTTGTTAAGTTTGCAGACACAGAAAAGGAACGGCAATTGAGACGTATGCAGCAAATGGCCGGCCACATGAATTTATTGAATCCATTTGTGTTTAATCAATTCGGAGCATATGGAGCATACGCACAAGTAAATTTATTTGGGTTAGCCTCTCCCATTGTACGAATAAAAATGTTTTTTTTTGTTGCTCTCTACCTTTAGCAACAGCAGGCACTAATGGCAGCTGCTACAGCACAAGGTACTTATATTAATCCAATGGCAGCATTGGCTACACAAATACCTCATGCTCTAAATGGTAATTTGATTTGGAAATATTCACAATGAAGAAGCATCACGTAAATTTGTGATATTTCAATTAAAGGTTCGGGACAACCGGTAAATGGAACTATACCATCACTACCATCACCAACGATGCCAACATTCAATATGGCCGCTCAAACGCCAAATGGTCAACCTGCTGGAACAGAAGCCGTTTACACAAATGGAATACCTCAATCTTATGCTGGACGTAAGTATCTAGAGAATCAATGAAAAGTTTTCCAAAATAGTGGGGATGGAAAAGATGGCTTTGACCAAGCAATGGCCTCTTGAGTACATACACTGCTAGATGCTGAAATACATTCTGTTTGTCATGTTGTAGACGAAGTATCTAATAAAAAATTCCTTTTGTAAATTGATATATCAACCAGATATTTATCGAGCTAATAGACATTTATTGGGTCTTTCCCTCCAATCTACGATAGTGAACACCAGTCGTGGATCTTACAGATACGAAATATTATAAAATCGAGTCCGCATTTTATGATTTGAAAACCCTTGCTTAAACGTTATAACCATACCGACATCATTCACTTCGGTTTTACGACTTTCTCATTTTTATGACCGACGAACAGTATGTGGCCGTCCACTGAGTTTCTCATATAAACCATTTTTTCACTGAAAACTAAAAGAAAATGTTAATCCCCCACCATGGTTCATCAAAATTAATATGAAAAATATTATGTACGTACTCCGACGACGATTACTGTAAATGTATTGAAATGGAAATCGTATGGGTATATGTGGGGGACAGATTTTATTTTCATTTTATTATTATCGTTACCGGAGGAGTATATAGAATAGTTTGGGATGCATCGTAATAGGAAATAAAAATAAAATTCTCATGAAAGTTTCATATTATTTTTTTACGAGGTCAACTATCGAATATGTTTAATTTACGGATGATGGAATAAACATTCTAGATTTAATGGGATGACATTTTTAGCCATACGTACTCGTTTTATTAGTTTCATAAAAAATATACTGAACAAAAACAAAGACAGAGGACAATTTTAATTGAAAAAAATTGATAATTTTCTAGGCCCTCTATCCGTAATTATTGTATTACGTATAACATTTTCAAAATTCAAGTTTTCTTCGTTCGCGAAAAAGCTCATAGGTTAAGTTTGCTCACTTGCTTACTCAATGGGACGGAAAAATATATATGAGTTTAGTCAGATATAGGAATAGAAGGTCGAGAGTGTTATATAAAATAACAAATTTGTTTCGTTTTTCAAGTACTCGACGACTGTATCATATGATATAAACTATGGCGACAAAAATGAGTAACTACTTCTGCCTAATGCGGTCTTACATAATCAGAGTTTGTGTTAAAACAAATGAAGTTGAAGATTTTCTTGCAAACCGTATTTGAACATGCTTCTATAAAGAGAAGTAACAGACGTGAAAACATGATAATGCTTGCCGTGTGTGAGACCGCAAGCACACCTATTTCCGTTCCTCGTGTAAATAAAGACTTCAATCGACCTGAATGTCCGAATTTCTTAGAATAGAAAATATTAAAGAACGATAACTAAGAAATCCTTTTTTTATATTTAAAATGTTGGGGTAAGCGTCAATTCTGTGAATGATGACTGCACGAGAACTAGTCTTGTTTTCGCGACTACTTTAGTGTATTCTACTCGTTCTCAATGCAACAATACATTACTGCTATAAATGTTGATTATTCCGCATATACTGGTGACAACATTTCATACGTATCATTCGAGATGGAACAAAAATGACTGCTTTAGTTAAGCCATATTTTTTTTTGAATTTCTTGTTTTAATTCTCTCCGCAAACTTTACTCGTTTGCTCGTATTTTCCTGAGCCATTAATATTATGACTACTAATTGGTATAGTCTCACAAAATCTCACTTTCAATGTTAAATTTATTAGTTGTAATCACTTGCATCCACAATTTTTGCTTTATCTTTGAAGTAAGTTTCTCTTCGACAAAGGAATAGAAATAAGTCTCGCGTAATATTAGTTCAGTTAATTGATGTATTCTATGCTTTCTAATGGCAAAATATTTTTCTTTTCATCATATTACAACAGAAGTGTTATTAAACATTACGTTAATGATGACTGTAATGCGAGCAAGGAAGCTGACGACATCGAATGCCTGAAATTTTCGGAATAGTATTTCAAATTGCTTAATGAGTAGATGAATTATTTATACAAAAGCAGGCAGGCTATATATACATAACAGGCAGTCATTAGCATTCGGAGGGGATTTTTTTTTATTTAGAGATATATTTGAAATTCTTCAGCAGCATTCCGAGTGTTTGTCGGTTTTATAATTGAAAATGTTAGCTCAGAAATGAACGCTTCGGTTGCGAGTGAGGCGATGCGCTAGAATTAGCTAAATCAATTCACATAAATAATTTTCGGTTATAGAAAAATTGAAAATTTCAAGGAAGAGAAAAGTTACTTTTGCAGGAACTTCGCAGGAAATTTTCATTAAAAATATCCCCTCTCTTATTCAAGCATTTCTGCCTCTTTTCACTGAACATGGAGCAAGGGCATCCAAGCATGATATCATCAACAAGTCATGAGTACGAGAAATTTTGGCAAAATATTTGGTTGAATACTAAATTAATGTCTCCTCAGTCGTCATACCGATTTTATTGTAGTGTAAATTGTACACATCCCAACACGACCGACCAAATTTATTTCAACTTTTTCGAAAGCGCTCCGCATAACCGAATGCATCCCAACATATTTGGGTTTAGTATACGGAAACATTAATTGTTGGCCTCTGTGTTTTAATAATTCATTTTTGATGTGGTCATAAGTTATGTGTCGCGTATATACAGAGAATTTAAGCTTTTACTGCTGCAAAACGACTTTAATTAAGTTGTGTTACAATAATGATGTGTGTCATAGCAGAAGTTATTGTTGTCTCTAAGAGGGATAGCATTTAAAAATTTTAATTTTGCATCATTGAATTATGGAGTTGTTGAATCCTCAATCGATATGAAATTCATAAGAAATCGAATTGCAAAGTTTAAAGGTAGTTGTTTATAAATAGATAGGATTTATGGGAAGTATGTTTAGCATTCTGTAATATAGAGCAGTGTAAGCTAAAACTTATGACGTCAAACATTTGGATGAAAAATTAAGCTACAAGAGAAGTCATAGATTTAATGTATCACTATTTATCCTGCCAGTGGCACTCTACTTTGAAAATTTTTGTTTTGATATGTTTCAAATTTAAATTTACCTTGAAAATGACTGTGGGCACAATCTGTTCCAGAAATAAAATTTTTATGAAACTTTTAATTTTTTCGCCTCAGATGCATTGCACTTGTCTATTCCTGCCCAAGGACTTCCAAATGGCGAAACTGCGTTACAACATGCAGCTTATCCAGGAATGCAACCGTATCCTGGCGTTGGTAAGTGCAACTAAACTGTGAAACGTTTTTTCTTTCTTTTTGGATTAAACATTTTCTTTGTGTAGATGTTTACTGTTAACTTCAAATATATAATTCAATGTGTTTTTTACTTGAGTAACACGTTCTTATTCCATAAATATTTTCCGTTTATTTTTTTATTTGAAATTTTTCTTTTTAAATTTTATTTTTACATAAAATGTTTTTGGAAACGTTTTAGGTGTAGCTAATTAAAAATACCCCTCGATGTATTTATTTTACTCACATTTTAATGTTATACTTTTCTGTGTTATGAATATCTATTCTTAGACGAAAAAAAAAAAACAAATGAACTAAATTGAAATGAAAGTGTAATCGAAATTAAGCATTTATATATTAACTGGTACATTTACTGGAAATCCATATTAGAGGTTGCAAAATGTGTGACATATAAAAGTTTTTATTAATAGGGCCCTCATTCGACATCAACCAACATTTCATATAAAAATAGCAAAGAAATACCAATTTCGAGTTACATTTTTTATTGTAAAATTTTACAGTTTTGTCAATTGATTCCAAATTTCTACATAAAAGTTCGGTGGTCTTTAAAGTGTATTTCTTTAAAATCACATCCGAATGAACTACACTCACGGAATTTTGAAAACTGACACATTTTCTGTTTCGCGGTTTACTGTTTTTTTTGTGTGAATTTTGCATGTATTTTTATATGGAGAAATCAGAAACTCAAGTAAAACACAGAAACAGAAAATGTGTCGGTTTTCAAAATTCCGTGAGCGTAAATTAAAAATTGAGAAATTCGATAAAAACGGACCCAATTTACGATAGTTATATGAAGTGTCGTTTTGAAACCAGGAACTGAAGTCGTAGTATTTAAAATGAATCTCCATAATCATGATGAATTTCCATGTGTTAGGATGTAGGTGAAATCATAACAAAGATACAATGATTCAGTAGTAAACTCTAGTATGCAACAGTATAAAGGGGCAATTTAAGGGTAAATCAGTCTCATTATGATCCTTGAAGAAGAAAACTGTTTTCGAAAGCTCCGATAATACATATAAGACTCAAACTTAACCGCCTCTGTCGATAAAATTACAATCTAGTACTTCATTAAAAACGTAAACTGAACTATATCAACAAGCACTTAAATCTATAAAAAAATTCTCATAAGCTTCGTTTTTGTTTTTCACCTTTGCACTTTTGTCGCACCACATGTAGAATCACTTACAAACCTGAATAAAATCAGAATCTCTAATCATTACTTTCAATCGTTATAAGGAAATTTTACTTTCACATTTATCAATATTACCACGAATCATTTCTAAAACTCGTGGGACAGATAGAGTATGTCAAGCTTCAGCGAATTTAATCCGCGACTTTCATTTCATTATTCAAGCTGATAGGAGTTTCATGAGTGCTGAACTAAATTCGGTATTTTAAAGCACTCAATAATAGATACGTCATTTTCTGGCTGACTAAGGTAGTTTTCCTTGACTGAATGTCAGGTTAATATTTACCATCGGTCTTAGGTTTTTACTCGAATTAACGCAATAGTGTCTCCTTCTGAGTAAAAAATGATGATAGTCGAACATTTGAATTACTTATTAATACTCGATAAACTTGACAAAAGTAGACGCATTATATATTGTCGGAATTATTGTTGGGGCACGTTAACAACGCAAATGAAATGTGCCAGTATTCCATGCATACCGTCGATATTCAAGTTTTACAAACGGCAGGTGTGATTACATCAGTTATATCTTTTGTTTGAAGTACTGCTTAATGTGAATATTTTACTTCTTTAGTTGTACACTATACATTTTGCTATAAAGAGAACACTAGTCAGGCCTTATCGATAATTTTCGTGATAACAGATGACTAGACATTTGTAAAGGGTTTCTGAACTTGGCACATAAATAAATCTATTTAAACGTTTACAAAAAGAGTGATGAATTTTCGATGAAATTTGTATTGTGAAGTGTCTTTTTACTCTTTAAAATCTATATCTTCCGAATTATTATTTTTCAAAACCTATTCGTTTGCCCGATTTCAACTCCAAACATTTACCAACACGATACATTTTTAACTCTTATGATTTGTTTATTTTCGTAAAAGCAAAATTTACCTTTCCAAACAAAAATGTGAAATAAAAATAAAAATTCTTTTTCATTTTTATTTTCTTTTTTAATTTTTTTCTTAAGATGAGTACATCTATCGGTATGCAGTTTGTTCGCCATCATCAATAACGTACTCGACCCCGAGCCCGTCAGTATCAGGTGAACAATTAAATTAAAAAAAGATTTTTAATGCCAAAAGAATCTTTTTTATGATAAAAAAGAAATGTCATCATGCAACAAGTATATCGCATATTATTCAATCACTTTTTATGTAGTCGCTTTTAATGCTGTAAATAATTTAAAAAGAAAAAACAAACACAGCAACAGCAAAACTCCTAAAAGTTTATTTTACCTTATGGGTTTAGACTATAATTTCCATTTTCTTTTGTTGGTTTTCATTATAATACGACACTGTCATACTGCCATTTTGATTGATTGCCTTCAATATGAACGAATGCTCTTCGGAATGAACTTAACGTTAAATTGCTTTTCATCAACAGAACATTTTATGCATCTCAATAACCATATTTAATTACTTATATATCTTGGTAAATATACATAAAACAATTGCAAGAAATATATAGTGTTGTACAATTTTTATGAGTTTCGTTTGATTCTGAATTTAGTTAGAATTTTTTATTAGACATGCTTGAAATGGTTTAAAGTTTGCTACTATCTCAAGGTATCAATACTAATCTTAAATCAAAACTGAGTAAAACAATGCGCCCTTTAAATTAAGACATCCTCATCGATAAAAAAATATCTTACGTGAGACAAGTATGGTGGAGTTAAGTTAAAATATGCACAATTCGTACTTGTCACGGTAATAGTAGAGTGCGTAAATGTTTGACTCGTGGATAGATTGCTGCATGAGCCAAAGGCGAATGTATAGTCAATATTTCCAAACAATTACTTAGTAAAATACGTTCTAAGGAAATGTAAATGTAATCAGCTTTTATATTACGCAGGTGTTGACTGGTTTTCATGTTGATTAGGAAAGTGAGGAATATCTTTTCTGTAAGGAGCAATGTAAAATATCTTTCTAAACTGTTTTCAATCGTTGGTTTGGTATAATGCCAGAACGAGTGAACTTGGTGGCTTGTTTTGCCCCAATTTTTACTTTTTCTTCGTCATGTTAACACGTTTAAATATTAAGTTTGATTCAACAGCTCGAGCTTTCTCACTTCTTCCTCTCAAAACAGCTTGATATCCAAATTATTACGGAATTTTCATGGGAATAATCAATTATTTTGTCGAGTACATTTTAGAATTTTCTCAACTTTTTTTTTAAAAATCATGAGTACATTTTTTCCTGTTATAATTTCTGTTGCCGTGCAACTGAATCCTCTTTTAATTTCGTCTGAAAGGGAAAGAAATCATAAATATCTCTTACGGATTACATTCGCTCTTCCTGCTACATTACCTAAATAAGAAATTACATTTGCGATTTGACATTGACTCATGAGAGCTTATTCTACAAAAGACTGTAATTGCAATTTTCATCAAGTTCCTTAAAAAATAAAAAAAATTGAAATTGAGCTGCTTCAGTAAATCTAGGTCAATGTATGAGACGCAGACATTTGTCGGCTTACTACATACAAGTATTAAAAGTCGTTAAGTATCAAAAAAAAGGAAACTGAAATTCTAAGAAGTTTCAGTATGCTGTTGGGGGACACTTTTTGTGATTGGCAGGTTAATCAATGTCTTGTTGTAAGTGCACAAGGCGTTGCTTAACATCATAACTTAAAAAAGAGTTTTATTATAAAAATATTTTCTAATCCGGAGATTGGAAGATAAAACAATCGAAGTCTGAAAACAGCCAAAAGATTAAAAAATAGTTTCAACAGGTGAAGTAATAGATTATATTGTCTATACAGAGATACGATGGCGGTTTGTAAGAGGTTAACTTCATTCATCAGTAAAATGTAGACAATTGCTCATATATCACTCACAGTAAAGTTGAGTACGGTCGGTAAAGATAGTTTTGTTACATGAATTGATTGATTACTTAGTTAGTTTCTTTCATTACTTACCCTGACATGCTAGAATCCCCTATAGATATCGTAGAATGAAAGTAGCTCCCCATTACTTATTATATAGACACGATAATCAATTAAATTAAAAAAAAGGAAAAGAAGAAACCAAAAACTAATATTTCTAAATGTCCAGTGTTTGTTGATGTTCTTTGTTTTTTGATTGTAAATTATTTAACAGCTTACCCTGCCGTTTATGGACAATTTCCACAAGCTATACCACAACCATTAGCAGCTGTTGCTTCAAGTCAACGAGAAGGTAAGAATTATGTATATTAAAGGTGCATCGTTATAAGTCATTTCAATCATTATTTTTCATTATTATTTCTCTTTTTTTAATTAAAAATTAATTTTTGGTTTTATTTTTGTTTATCTTTTCTGTAATTACAGTTATTGATACTAAGACGGAATTATAACTTCCGACAATTACAATCCAAACAATTCTATTCATTCTATATAAGTTATCACATGAGTACGACATTACGATATGTATGTCGATACATGTATGGTGACGTCAGGATCGTATGTGGAATGAATAGCATTAATGGATATCAAATTATTGGATCATATAATTCCACGGCTGTAAACATTGTTTTATATTTATTTTTTACATGGATTCACTGAAATCCATTAAATCCTTTCATTTTGGGTTTATGTTCATCAATGTAAAATTGAGAATTTATATTTTTGTTTATTCTTACTTTTCATTTTTTTTAATTATTAATTTAAATAGTTTCGTGTATTTTCGTTTTATTCGTTTGTTTTTATTAATCAAACATCTATATGCAATTATTATATGTTTGTGTTGTCCATTTATAATGTTTGTTGTTTGAATGTTTATTCGGTGAATATGTTGTGTAATTATGTTGGTTATATACATTATATGATATAATAAAGAAAAAACAAAAATTATTTCTATTTAATTTTCATTAAATAAAATTACTGTAAACCATTTTTTTTTCCTAACCGGGGTACCAAAACAAATCTTTATTATGCAGGTTGTAGCACAAATGTAAACATAACACATGAATTGAAAATGCAAATAAAAAAAATGTAATTTTGTGGGCATACAGTTATGAAATGGTGGAGTCTCATAATAATTTGTCTACTCGTAATGGAGTAGGTGACATCTTCTTTGTCGCCAAAATTGTTAGTGAAAGGAATCTAAATGGCAATTTGTTTTGTCACTAAAAAATATATAGAGAGGGTCTGAGTCATATTTAATTAAACCCATAGAACTTAGTAACATATTTTGAGCTGAGACATTCATTAAATCAATTTTTACCTTGGAGCTATGAGCTAATTCTTGTACAAATTTGTACGGTTTTGCTATATGCCTTTATGGTAAGAAATAGATTCGAAGAAGGTCTCGGCTAAAAATATGTCACCAAGTTCTATTGGTTTGTCCTTAAGCTTAGAAATTTATTTCCATGAATTTCATATAGATAATGTCAATCGAACATGTGCCTAAGTTTCCTTCACCTACTTATGCGAGCTTTCACTACCACACGCATGCGTGTGACAATACAGCCCATATAAAGACGTATGACGTAAAGACGCAATGTATTTGGATGAGTAGATCAACAAGTAGAACAGCTGAATCAAAGTTAAATACAAATTTGATTGGCATTAACTGTTAAATGAATTTTTTGGATATTCTTGGAAACATACACCAACAATTTCATCAAAGACAAAGCTAACAAATAAGTACCAACTGCAATGGATCCGAGCTCTTTTTGTGGTCGGTCCTTTAATATCAGATTTAAGTTTAGCATCATTGAGCTATTACGAACTCGTAGATGAACTTTTCGATGGAAAAACGACTAGAGGACTTCTTACTTAAAAATGGGAAATTCACCTGAACGCAAAAATAAGGAACAAAGCAGGAACAAACCTAGATTCTAAGGGCTTCGAGCAAAATTAGATCAAACGAAATTATTCACAAATAATTCACAATGATTCTGTTAATATATTGGACAAGCAACTGGATTTTTCCTGCTGACCTGAACACGCACACATAATTTACATTACACATGGTACTTAACACTTTCGTGTCTCCTCATAACAATCGCCCTCCCCTTTAAGTTTAAGGCAAACCAACGAACAATGTTCCTATTGACAGAAACCTTTAATGTTCTTTAAAGATTTTTTGATGTTTCCAGGATGTTCGATTAGCGGGCCAGAAGGCTGCAATTTGTTTATTTATCATCTACCGCAAGAATTCGGTGATGCTGAACTAATGCAAATGTTTCTTCCATTTGGCAATGTAATCAGTTCAAAGGTATTCATCGATCGCGCAACAAATCAAAGCAAATGTTTTGGTAAGTAAATTAATTCAACTACTAAAGACTACTCACAAATGAGGGAATATTTTTCCGATGCCAAAATTCTCTTCTGTAAAATTTGTCTCCCTTGGTTTTTATGTAATTTTTCTAGTTTTTCCCATTAAATTCTATTTCAAATAAACCCATGTTTAACGAATATTTAAGAACTCTTTTGTTTTTTTGTTAACTCAACAGGTTTTGTGTCATTTGATAATCCAGCCAGTGCTCAAGCAGCTATTCAGGCAATGAATGGTTTTCAGATTGGAATGAAAAGACTGAAAGTACAGCTTAAAAGACCAAAAGATGCGAGCAGGCCTTATTAACAAAAGGACTGCAACAACAACTTAATGTCTTCGTAGGTAAGTCCTCCAGTTAATCATCTTATATAGTCCGTAAAGCACCAATTAGGTAATTTGTTGATAAATTCATGAAAAATATTGAATTTATTTCATGTAAAAATGACGTTATTTATAACAAAACGACTGTAGCTAGAGATTTTTTATCAAACGCTATGTGATACATTTAACGAAAGAAGTAGCAGATTTCTGAAAAGCTATTGATTCTACCGTCGAAGAAATATACATTTCAGAATTTTAAGAGACATCATCGTTTTTCTGTATTCTCTCATTTCGCATGTTGTTTCAAATGGTAATTGAGAGAATTAGAGAAATGACGATGTCTCTAAAAAACCGGAAATCTATGTTTCTCAGACTGTATCGTTTCTTTCTGTTTTTCCACGGTTTATTGAACTTACTATTGATGCTGATTTGAGAAGTTTTCAATTTTGGATTCTGAATTTTTTTTCGATTTTTTCTGATAATCATTTTTTAAATTTGTTACCATGGAACGGTACATTCTATTTTCGAGCGTATTATACTTTCACGGTCAGAAATAATTTGTAGACTGCTTCTTCCATGTACCTCCATCGAATAAAATAGTAAAGTGTAAATTGCAATCCCAGTCCATAAAACCAGTTAAAGAAAAAAAATCAACCATTTGTATCTGAAGCCAACTGTATCTCTCACTCCAATATACCAAAAATAAACCTCAAAATTAATTAAAACTTAAATTAATAATTTCCCATTTTATTTCTGTGTTATTTCAGATGAAGCTCTATATAAAACTTAAATTAAAACCGTAATTGTATCAACAACACACTCACAAAGTACATTCATTTTATAAAATTATATAAAAAAGAATATGATACACACACCTTATATATATAAAATAAACTAAAAAAAAGTTGTACGGAGAATACGAAAATTGTGGGTTTTTCGAGCCAGTGTGTGGCAAATCGGGGAAATATTTTTTTTTTGTATGGCTGCGTGTGTATTACACACTGTGTATGTGTGTGTGTATGTGCGATAAAATAATAAATATAAAAGAAACGAAGAGAAAAAAAAATTAAATAAAACACAAACAATGAGAAACATTTTCAGTATATTGTTAAATCGAGAAAACTCAATTAGCGAAAAGTTTGTGAGAAAGAAAATTTTATTATAATTTTAGACTTTTGACTTTAAAAAAAAGTTTCAATCGCAAGTATGATGAAAAAAAAACTTTCTGCAAATTTATTTTTCTTTGTTATCTCCTTCTTCGTCTTATGGGTTAATATACTTCGGTTAAGTTTTTCTTTATGAATTTTTATCGTCAAAACGTTTCTGTATGTGTTGACACATCTCAGTAACTTTTTTTTTCATTCCTCGGCCATAATTATTTCCATTATTCCGTCACACAATTTTTGTTCTGAGTAAATAGAAAGAGAATGAAAAGAGGAGAGAATATGTGATCCTGTTATCATTGCAACCAAACTCTTCATTAAAAGAAGAATTTGAAGAAAAAAAATATTGTTGAATTTGGGGGTCAATTTCGTAAAATGAGGAAAATTTCTTGATAAAAATAAAATTAGTGGAAAAAAGGAAACCAATACAACCAACTAAATAAAACAAATCGTCAAAATAAAATAACTAAAGTAAATGTCTGACCAAATTGCCCTCGCGAAACGCATTTTCTTTATTATTTAAATCCAATTATTTTCCATGTTATAAATATAGTACGGTATATTATGTGTACACATGGATCTTTGATTCTCATCTATTCAGAATTGACGTCCAAATTAAGTGAAGATCTGTTTGTTTAGTGGAAAAGAGTATTCACTTAAAAATAAAAACAACCAAAGTATTTATTGTGAATATTTTTTTTTTGTCAAAAAATGAAAATGTTCTGTAATTAATTTATATTTTTTTGTTTAATAAATCAAAAGAGAAGAAAAAAAAAAGATGATAAAAATGCCGATCACTTAGTATACTAGCTAGTCAATAATAATTTAAATTTAAAAAAAGGAGAAAAAAATATATTAAACAAAAACATAATGTTATTTAATCGCTTCAGTCTATCACAATATATTAACTACTAATATTTAAAATGCATTTTTCACTTTAAAACAAAAAATGAAAATTTACTGATTTAAATAAATAAATTTGATTTTTTCTATATTTTTCTTAAAAACATGAAAAAAAAGTTTCTTTAATAATAAAAACAAAAGTGGAGAGGATGTACATTAATTTTGTGAAACAGCAAAACTTCAAACAAAACAGGCCAGAGGGTACGATGTTCTCTATTAAATTGGTAAGTCTTTTTATAAAGATTTTTTGCGCTTTCTTTTTTGTTTTAATTTAAATGAAAAAAGATATTTTTTGTTTTATTTTGCATAATATTATTCATTATGTGTAAATATTTAAAAAAAACCATTTGTATAAAAAAATAAAATTAAATTAATCTACAGCTAAGAAAAGCCAAAAAAATATGAGAAAGAATTACTTAATTATATTCGTAATAACAAAATAAATAAATATGAAAAAATGGGCATATATTTATATACTTACAATTATGAATAATATTAAAAATTAAGAAAAACAAGTAAAATTAAACAAATAAAAACAAAACATTAAAAAATTATCTATTCATAAATGCGATAGAATTTCGTTATTACATTTTAAATTTAAATCTAATGATAATAAAACTGAAACATTAGCTTATTTCTAGTCAAAGAAAACCAAAAAAAAATTAATTGGAAAAATTTAAATTAAATTTTTAATTAAAAAAACAAAAATTAAATTAAATTGTGGTGTTAAATTGTTACGAAATCTGTCAATTGGCAACATATCGAGAAAGAGAAAAACAAACAAACAAAACTACAAAACCGATAGAAAGAGAAAACCAAAGAAAAACTGAAACGGTTATGTTTCGTCAACCGGATATTGCATTTAAATTTGTTTCCATTTTCTTTTCTTTCTTTTTTCGTTTACTCGTTCCCGATATATTAGAATTATAATTCACTCGCTATCGAGGTCTTGTGTACATTCGAACGACTCAAAAGTAATTTTGTTGATTCCATTTTCATTCACGAGAATATATATATATGTGTATAGGCTGGTGGGTACGCAAATGAAGGGTCCTAGCGGGGAAACGCACCGATGCAAGTAATATTATAATCAGCATTTCCCTTTGATAAATTTGCAAATTTGGTTGGATTGTTTTTTTCTCCGGTTACCATATAATCAAAGACGGACTATGATTATACGAGGATTTCGTTTTTTAACCAGAGCCGTTGTCGTATATCGTTGTCGTTCAAATATTTATTTTACTTGACACTGCCTTTAGCCTAGGTAAAAATATCCAACAAAAAGTCGAAGAATTGAATCTATTTCAAGAACGGGTGAGGGAAGAAAAATCAATGAAATAATATTCCAGAATTAGCTCATGTGATGCACCCCAGTAAAAACAGAATTCACAAAAGCTCGAAATGCGTAGTCTCACGGTCGCAAAATACATGGGACTAATTGAGAAGGTGATATTTTGACCGAAAAATGTCTTGATACTTTCTTCCTGTGGCGCGTGTACTGCAACCTTCACCCTCAGATAAATATCTACGTTGCTGATTTCCGATTATATTCCCTTCGAAATATCTCCGTACGAATTAGAAATTATGAAAATGCCATTACTTAATTAAGAAAGCACGCATTACCATTCACATTAAATTCGTCTTTCTCTCTCTCACTCTCTGTGTATGTGTGCGGTTTATTATTATTTATACAAAATAAATTACTCTCAATGGATTTCACCATTCTATTTTTTAGATAATTTATATTACAATTCATAATGTGGGTGTAATTAACCAGAAAAATAAGCATCCCCATGACATATAGTGTCGTATATATTCCATCCAAGCGTTAAACCATTAGTCTAATTGAATATTATTCAATAAATGACGAATAAAATTTCGAGAAAAAAAATGAAATCGACAAAATTAGAAAAGGTTTGTGTGTATTGAGAGCAATGATTACTTCTGCTTGGACTCGTACCCGAGGTTGTGACCAACAAAAGCAAAAACTGATCAATAAAATTTGGCATTATGGAGGTGGCAATAAATTACTGAAATAACGTCGAACTCTTCATATTAACATTATCTATTTGAAAATTCAAATGATTGAAATTTTTGAGCCTATAATGAATCCCTCTTATTGGTCATAAAGGAGAGTATGTGGGAGCTCCTTGGCTATATAAATATAGCCAAGTGACGTTTCATTTCTTCGAGATGAAAGTGAGCAGCTGATATTTCGTAAATTCCGCGTTATGTCATCAAATTTAGGCTGTCAGTTTTACTACGGATGATGGTAGCTACCATCGTCTGTTATATTTTGCGTAAGTCACGTGTACTATATTTGCGTCCAAGACCAAAGAGTCATTGTACTTAAATACCGCGAAACATTTGATGAGATCTTTTTGTTTCGGTAAGTATTCAAAAGAGCAAAAATATTTTTTTTTTTGATAAATAAAACAATAATTCTTTCTTTCTACAAAGTATTTTTCAGTGTAATAAAATGAAGAAGAAAAAAAAACGTTATAATATTCCACAAATGGGCTGTGATTTGAATGTAAAATCTTTAAAACAAACCAAGAAAAAAAATTAAAAAAATTAAATATAAAACAGTTATATACAAATTTGTGTATTGTACAGTTCGTTTGTTTTCAGTGTGACTCGTGTCAAAAAAATATTAAAAAGAAGTTTGATGTCGTAACCAAATATAAAACAAAAAAAAATATTTAAAAAAATGAATCCTTAAAATCACACTATTGTATAAATGAACAAACATGATATGATGAATATGAGTACCTTGAAATTGATATAATTAACCAGAACAAAATTAATTGTTGATTTTCCGTTTCAACATTTTTATTTATTTTTTAATTGTCTTGCTGATTGGATTCAGTATAGTAATCTTTCATCGGAAAATGTTTGATTTTTTTAATTAAATTAAGAACCAAAATTTGTTTGTTTGTCATTTTTAATGCGTAAAATAATGTGATTTTTAAAAGCTACCTATCTAAAATTTACATTTAAATGTGAAATTTATTTAATTTTTTATCATAAAAATCAATTTTGTTTTTGAATTGTTGTTATAGCCAAATTCATGTCCTTTTCGGTTCGCTTTATAATACTTGAATATTCATTCTCAATTATTTTTTTTTCATTCTACGATGTACATTCATATATAGGTTACTGACGAAATGAACCAGATTTCCAAGAAAAAAATGTTGCCAATTAACGATTGAAATGAAAAATAAAAACACACAATGAAGTGAGCATGCCAACAAGCATATAAATCAGTTTTTAATTTTCATTGTAGAGAGAAATAAAGTAAATTCAAAAGTTTTTATTTTATTTTTAGTATTGTTTATCTAATTAATTATTAGAAATAATATCGACTAATAGGGTTGTAAATAAAGGAGGAGAGAAGTAATTTTCTTATTAGCAGTATAATAATGGGAATTAGTGAAATTATTCTACTAATTTACAAAAGTTGAATTAAAGAAAAATACAACACAAAAAAACGTACCAATATTTTACTATTAAAAATATTTTAGAAAATAAAATTAATGATAAAATTACTAAACATCCGGATCTGAGCAGCATATGAGAAGTGAGTTTTTTGTTATTTTGTTTTATTTTTTAGATCTTCATTTTCCCTGGACTATCTATTAACACTATACTTGTTGCTTTGTCATCCCACTTTGGGTATTTCGGGTGTTTTTTTATATTTCAACTTTAACCAAAAGAACAGATTCTATAATGATACTCGTGATGTGCTTTTCTAAAAATAGTCTTTGAGTTTTACCTTCGTCAAATCGTCAAAATAAATTTGAAACCCCAACGTCAAAGCATTGTCGGTGGCTGGTAAACCTTGGCGATCTTTAGTGCAATAAAGTAAAACGTTTAAATCCGATTTTCTTTGAAAGAATAAACCACATTGCTACACGATTCATACAATCGAGCTTACGTTTTCAAGCTTAGTGCGACAGATATATCTGTGTTATAGTAAATTATATGACGAACAATATTGGCAACCATCATGTACGTGGTCAAGGGCATCGTCTAGTGAAAACACGCGTTAGTAAAACGTATACTGTTCATGATTCGAAATGTTGTAAATATTTTTTTTGATTTAAGAAATTTACTTTCCTTTGGCTTTCCTTTGTAACTAAAACTTACTTTCTTTGTCTGATTTTTTAAATCTCAGCCATTTAATTTCTTATTAAATTACTCTCATATTCTGTGAATAAAGTCAATCCGCAAAATTTACACAATATCCTGTACATTGAACAAACAAAAATGAAAGTAACTAGTAATAGCATGAGGAGGAAGGCGTGAGGAGCAATTTCCCTGAAAGAAACATATTATGTACATTGGACAACCACACAAATAATAATGATAATAGAACTGTGGAGAAATATCTCCGAACAAAAATTTGTACATTTTAAACAAAACAGAACTTTACGCAACCTACTAATTAATAGAGTATTTTAAGCCAGAGAAATTTCTTCAATGAAATGAGTGTAAATTACAAAAGAAAAACAATGATGCACGCACGAGATATAATTTCCATGATAGGATTCATTTCCGAAAATAGAAATTTGTACATTAAAATATTTCAGAAGAAAATGAATTAAATAAAATAAAAATAAAAAATTAATTAAATTGCGGACAGTTAAATTAATTTCGGCTAGGGATCAGCTACCTGAACTGAAATTATTGTAGATATTGAAAATAAATCTATTTATTCAGTTTTCGATTTTAATTTTTAAAAAGATATTTTTGTTTTCAACTTAAATTGTAAAGTAGATCGGCGATGTGTGCAATAATTTTTCATATTTTTAAATTTCGTGCAATAACATGGAACCTAAGTTTGCCATAAAATTCTAGTCGGTTTTAGAAACTAACTTCATTTTATTTATTAAATTTATTTAGAAATTTTCATAAAACATGAAGTAAATAGTCTTTTGCGCACACAGATTTTGAGGAAAATTTAACACTAAAAATAAATTTAACTTGGAGAAAAACAAAAACGAAAATCAAAATGATTTTTATATTTAAAACAAAATAAATTTAAAAAAAAAACTGAATACGTTAGTTAGTGAATTTGGTATTCTTTAATTCCATTTCCATTTCTTTCCTTTATAACAAATTTTGAAACGAGATTCATAGTTTGCATTAATCCATAAAGATAACAGCGAAGCACTTACTAGTTTTTACAACAATTTACGGCTCAAAAGTATCTATTACGCCGTCATATTGAAAATGTCAAGGAGCTCTTAGTCAAACGCAAACGAGTTTATCCCCAAAATTCACCCATACTTTTAACAAATTAACCAAAGCCAACGGTCATATTCGACATAAAGTTATTAATTTTTCTGACTTAAAATTAAAAGTGCAACCAATTGAAGCTGAAGATATGTTAAAATAAAAGAATGGGGTGTTTCGTTAGAACGATTCAGCAACTACGTTCACAGATTGACTTTGTTCTATCATTGCGAATTATTGAAAAACAATGATGATCAAGAGAATTTCAAGTGATAACTTGGTTCATAAACTTTAGAATTGTCTGAATTTATAAATCATCCCAAGCAAATAGCGACAACATGAAATTTTGTAGCAATTCGATAAATTTAATTAAAGGTATTGGCTTGGCACCTAAAGTTTTGTCGACCATTTCTGTGTTTGACGTAGAAAATTCAAATTTTCATGAAAAGTTGAATTACACAAGAATGAATCATGTCATTAACTTCAAGAATTGTTGTTAAAAATATTTTTTTCCGCATACCAATTTTGTAAACTTAATTCAGTATGCTTACAAATACTAAAATTCCTGACAACCCGCCCTTCCCAGTTCAAAATGAAAACAAATTATTAGACACTAACTAATACATAGACATGATTTTTTGTAGTGACCATCCATATTTGGATAATATATTCAAAAATTGCCTCCAAATTGCATAGAAAAATGAAAAACTTTACAATTCTGTTTTTAGCTTAAGGCGTTTATTTCCTAGTTAGTCCTTAAATATATCTTTTTAAAAAATCTTCTTTTTCATCACTTTTTTCATAGCTCTAATAAGAAAAGATAAATAAAGAAAACTATAAAATATAAAAAAATAGGATACAGGGTATTTCTTGCAATTATTTATAATAAAAGATTATTAAAATGAATAATAATTTCAATGACGTTATAATTTGGAATGTTAGAGCGTAATGGAATTGTTGGGTTATGGGCTCTGTTTTTGAAGAAAAGTAGAGTCCCAGAACAAACAATTTTTCGCTAACCAATAATTTCATATTATAACTTTCATTTGAATATCTTATATTTATAGAGAAAGTAAATGAAAAAGAGAGAAAAAAAAGCGAAACAATACATTTAGCGCATAATGTAGATTTTAATAGAAATTTGAATTTAGTATCAAAAAAAAAAAACAAAAAAAATTATTAAAGAGAATAAAAAAATGATTAGTATTCCCATTGTATTAAATGAAAAATATTTTCAGTTTTTAGGTTTTTTGATTTTGTCGATCGAAGAACTGATTTAAAAAAAACTGCAAAAGGATTTTCGACAATGTTTTCAGCTGATAAGTTAAAGAACTGATTATAGAGAAAAAAAAACTTTTTTATTCGTCACGGCAAATCTGTGGGAATAATTATTCGAAAATTATGAAAAAAGAAGAAGAAGAAAATAATCATTTTTGAATATTGCTACCTCTTAAAATGGGGACTATTGCATTAATTATATCTTTATATTAAAAAAAAAAAAAAAAAACAAATAATATATTATACAATATGAACCACATATATAAACTATTTAGTTAATGAAAATTATTATTATTATTATGATTATTATTATTACTAAAAAAATGAATGAAAAAAAAAAACTGAAAAATTATTGAAAAAAGTATATATATAATGTAAATAATAAAAGAAAAATAATCTGTGAATAAATGATAAAAAAAGAAAAGAAAAAACAAATGAACACAATAAATCGAAGAAATAAGAGAAAAATAAATTAAATTAAAAAAAATATTATGAGAACAAATTTGTTAATCCAAAAAAAAGAAAAGAAAAGAAAAATATAAAATAAAATTAAAATGATAAATTTATTATCTATAATTATCATATATTGGCATTTTTGTTATTCTTTTCCGTTCCTATTCATTTTATTTTTACTTTAATTTCAATTATATCAACAATTAGATGAAGAAGAAAAAACTCAAAGGAATAAAACACAAACAAAAAAATCGGTTACAGTTTGTCCATTTAACCAATTGCCACAATAGATCACTTCGTGTTGACAACCAATGGTACATTCAGCCAACTTCATTCCGTTGTTTACAAATAGCAAAAATATGCGGCCAAAACGGCTATACCAGAAGTTTAACAAAGTTTGTCGACAAGAAGTCGTCTCCTCTCCTTTTTTTTACTTAATCCATATTTTCTTAGATGTCCACAGATGTTGGCAGCTTTTAGACTCGCTTTCAAATTATGAGGATGTCACAGTGACATTGCTAACAACATAGAAAGATAGATATGCTAAGTGGCATTGATTTAGTGCAAAATTCTAAAAAAAAAAGTTCATCAGAATTTGTTGTGTTGAGTGTTTATATGGACAAGCTGTAGATAAATTACTGAAACTTCGGATAAAACTTACTGATTTTTGGAAGAATAAAAAAAATGTAAACAGACAAAAAATATTAAATTGCAAATTTCAAAAGTCGTCGCATTTAAAGTAAAGTAAATGAAAAAAAAATAGAAATTAAATTTAAAGAGAAAAAAAGAAGAAAATAATTAAGGGAGAAGAAAAATATATTATAAAATATAAAAAATGCTTTACATATACAATTGATAACATTTTTTGCAAGCATATTTTGCATTGTATAAGAAAAACAGTTTTTATAACAAAGTAAAAAAAAATATATAAACCAAAAGTATATATTTAAACAAAATAAATTTAATTTTTATATAATAAATTTATCCCGCTTTAAAAGAATTTAAAAAAAATGATAAAAATGACACAAAAAATAAAACTAAAAAAAAAATTAGAACAAGAACAACCTAAACATTGTTTGC
Source organism: Bradysia coprophila (assembly GCF_014529535.1). Lineage (NCBI taxonomy): Eukaryota > Metazoa > Arthropoda > Insecta > Diptera > Sciaridae > Bradysia > Bradysia coprophila. Next base: position 7,840,109 of record NW_023503608.1, read on the forward strand.
ATTCACTTACAATAAAAGAAAGAAAGAAAAAAAACATTAAACTAAAATACATATAACAGGTTATGACATGGTTCATCTCATATCAAATGCACAAATACTTTCGGACACAAAAGTCGACGTAACACCCCTTTTTCACAATCAATCAAAGTCTGATGGCAGTTTTGTCTGTTCAATGAAGCAAAATCAGTAATATTTTGTCCCCTGTTTTCTGTTCGAAATTCTTCGTTAACGATCATCTCTACGTGAATGCGTCCTGATGCGCACAATCGAGTTGGTGCCGGTGGTCAGAGACTTACAGCAAAAACTGATGTTGAATACAGCTCTCAGATGTTTGGTCTATTTGATTGATATGAACTAATATCATCCTATCGTTCCTTTGATGTAAAGGAGGGAACGGTAATATCACGGTGAGTTGAGCCTTTCAACGACTTCATGTAAGTCCAATTTATTTCAGTCATATGGTGGTTACTACGCCATGTACACGTTATTTGTTAGAGAATTGATAATTTCTGGCAATATTAAAGAAGCGTCAAAAATGTACAATAAAGTGAAAGAGATTTGCTGTATTCACCTATTGTGCGTAAAATTCAACAAAATGGACCATTTCGTAGAGAAGATAAATGATTTACAGTACAGTGGTGAATCAAATGATTTATGAGGTGAACTCGTTAGTAACCATGCATTTAATTGATAAAGAATATGCCAAAGTGAGCTATCATAATTAGAATTTATAACTATGAACTAAAATGAAGTAAGTTTTATTATTTACACGCTTTACACTACAAAATATATCATTTTTCTTATTCCATTTCTTTTTCAACTTTTCTCTCTGATTTCACGATTTTATTTTAACGAAAAAACGAATGGCCGCCCAATTTATTTCAATCGAATTGGAAATATTTTTTAAGAGAAACACAATAAATGGTTATGATCTTTGTCTTACACACATGATATGAGCCAACAGTGTCTTTACAAATGAAAAAAAAATCTTTTTTGAAAAAAATGAAATAAATTTGATTGATTTTCCAATTTAAACGACAAATTTACAATGAATCGATTCTCTATACAGACGCTCTATACTGGCAACTGGTACTTTTTAGTTAGTTTGATAATTTTGAAATAATCTGTACTGAAAACTTCAAAAGTATCCCAAACTAAAAAGTGCTAATTGTTACTATGGTATTGTCGGAAAAACGGTTCCTCCACCACAAATGATTTGATATTTTGATATTTGATTGAACTCAATTGTGTTAATAAATTGATAACGAATTGATTGTTTAAAACCGTTGAAAATAATTAAAAACAAAAAACAAAAATGAAGTAAAAACAAATTGTGAAGGTTTCAAATAATAAAAAAATAAAACAAAAACAAAAAAATAATTAAACGAAGAGAAAAAGAATAAAACTAAAAAATTCATCCACGAAATATAATAACAACAAACACTCGTAATAAACAAGGAGATTTACAGGGCAGAGAATTGAATTATGTAAGATAAACATTTTGGCGGCAGAATTCAGTCATAAGTAATAACCATGTCCGATTTAAACTATTTCCAATTCTAATAATTTAATAATTTTTCTTTTCGGTTTTTATTTTATTTTCATTTCGTTTTAATGTTATTATAAATTAAATGAAAACCAATTTTAATTTATTGTGCACAACAACTATTCACAGCCAGGAAATTATTATTATTTAAAGAAAAATAAATAAATGAAATAATGAATTTATTAAATATAAAAATATATTAACAAAAAAAAATACTAAAAATCTAAATTTAAGTACAACAGTATTAATAATCATATTAAAATGAAGAGAAAAAAAAGTAAAATACTGGAATTAGAATAATTAAATTAAAAAAGAAGAAGAGGAAAACTGATTATGACGAAAGGAATAGACAAAAAAGAAAAAAAAGAAAAACAGTGTAAACACTAATAGGTAATTTCGATGAAATTTGTAAACACGCGGCTATTAAATTAAACCATATCAGGCAAATTATAAAAATATACAAGAAAAGAATCAAAAAAACGGTAAATAAATGAATAAATAAATATTTTTTTTCTAAAGAAAGATAAATTAAAAGTTACATTTTTGGATGAAAGTAAAACGTTTTCTTGTGAAGATTATTTATTTCAAAGGCTTTCGTTTGTTAATTAAATTATTTAAACTCTTTATTCATTCAGCCATTTTTATTCTTCAGTTTCATCATTAGACATAAAAAAAAGAAAAATATTTAAAGAAAATGAATAATAACAGCTATATTATTCTGCAACTAATAAAATTGAAATAGACGGGAAAAAAATGAAAATCAACAAAAATCCGAACGTCATACAAGGAAATTGTCCTATCAAAAAAATAAAAAGATGAAAAAAGGAAATTAAATTAATATATTAAAAAATTATTATCATTAAATAGTATTATTATACATAAAAAAATATTAATTAAATAAAAATGAAATGAGTAATTTAAACAGATAATTTATTCGTTGAAACTTATAAAAGAAAAGACCATACCAAAAAAAGGCAAAACTTCAAGTTACCAAACCGAAATAAAAATAAAAACAAAAAAATAAAACAGAACATAATGTCAAACTGAAACAGAACAACCACAGGGATACTTAAATATTGTTGAAGTGACGAAAAAAATATCCCACGAATAATAATAACTGAAAAAAATGGTTTGTCACCACAATGTAATTATGTTTAATTTCCATTATTGTACTAACTATAATTTGAAATCTATATAAAACATTTTTTTATTTATACTTACACATTTTGAATGAAATCTATTTCAACACAAAAACACACTATAGTTAAACTGATGAAATAACAGCCGAAAAACAATATTATGTCAATATTACGTGATAAAAGAAATGAAATTATTATAGAGAAAAAAAATAATGAAGAAAAAATAATAAATGCAAAAGAAAATAAAATGAAGAAAAAAATAAAAATTAAAAAATTAAAAAAACTATTAATATAAAAAAATAATTAATTAACAACTATCAAGATTATTAAATTTAAAATAGAAGTGTACATTATTTTTAATTAAAAACACACACATCATTCATCCTCGAAATAAAAAAAAGAAAAAAAACAGCAGACAACAACAAGAAGTATGTAATTTATTCTATGATTTTATTAATTAAAAAAAGTGAATGAAACAAATACGAAAGCAAGAAGCGATAAGAATGTTGAAATGATTTTTTTTTGAACTTATCAAAAATATATATTTGTGTATGTACGTACACACATATATGCATATAAAATTATTATGATCTTTATAACAGAAAATTAACAAAAGTATAAAGTTAAAAAATACACTTTTAAAAAATTATAAAGAAAATCTTTCATTCATTGTCCTTGTAAAGTCCTCTCTACGTTTCTCTCACCATTCTCAATCTATGCCATTAGTGCGACATCGGCTTCGGCCAAAGTTCATAGCATTTTCTGTATATATAGTCTACCATTCAATCTGATTGACGGTTTACGCATTTCATTATATGAAATTTACTGTTGCCATAAAGTGACGACTAACTATCGAATTAAGAATTATGACTTTTCAATGTTGGACGAAATATTGGTGGTTTTTTCAAGTCTTACCAAGTCGAACTACAGTTGAAGAGGTCGTATTGTCTATTCTAAGTAAAATATTTGGTAAGTATAGCTATAGTAAACTATAGTAAGCACAATAGGCCGACACACATAGCCTCCGTGCGCGCTAGCTCGAGCTACCATCTTTAATAAAAAAAATCTTTGATGACAATTAGGGTGGCTCATATTTCAGCTCATTTTTTTTCGAAACGATTGGCACAAGAATGGTCCAGAGAATTTATTTCCGAAGAAAAACTTTTTTTAATTCGTTTCTCCCGTGCCTTCAGACATATTTTTGTGGTGGTAGTAGAGTAAGGCTGCATGATTTCTCTGAAACCATATTATATAGTGCAGTTAAAATATCGTGTGTCTTTCAGCGTTGTGTTCTGTATTTTACTCAGAATTTAGAAATAGAATCGATTATACATCAAAAGAGATATGTTATTTGGTAAAGTGGCACCTCAAATCATCGCTTGTCCCTTTTCTTGTTATTTGAAGGAACGATATGTTATGCGTACATGAATATAAATCTAATTCAAAAATGGAGTAAATTTCGATTTAAACATCTAGATAAAAGAAGATCAATTTAGAGATGCTGTAAAGCCGAAGCAACGTTCATCATTTACCCAAGATAGACTCAGAATGTGGCAGACATTTAATCGAATATCAATAAAAGAAACCTTTGGGCATGTAGTTCACTGAATAGATATAAAGAGATAGGCAACGGACTTTAGATTAAAAATTCTTATAAAAAAAAGTGGTTTTACAGCGACGACAGAATAAACGAGATATCAGAAATTTGATTCAATATAAGACTTGACTCTATAGAATTGAATAAAGCTTTCAACGCCTATGATAATATGAAACAAATGAAGGTGAAGACATGTAAGTATATCGTGCTAGGTAAGAATCATTTTCAAGTTTATTTTACCGTTAAGCAAAGAAAAGGTCGGATTAAGATGAGACTATCGAAAAATACGAGATATTGATTTGAGAGTGTATGTTATACTCAAATAGAACAAATCCGATTTATTACTGTACGGAAATATATTTCCCGAAATAGCATCCCGGCAACTATACAAGTGCGGAGTATTAGAACAAAAAAACTTTGAATAAATGTGAATAAATGTGAATAAATGTCAAATCTCCCGGCACCGTGCAAATTGCCCATTTGTCAGCAGGCTGAGCCTGCACTGGCTTTCCTCGTAGACATGTTAAAACTGTAACCTTTAATTCGCAGAGAATTCCTGAAAATTTTTAAAATTCAAAAAAGAAACTTTGACTGAATAATTCAAATTTTAAGCTCGATTCAGGGACTATTCTTGTCTTTATTTTGTCATTTTATCAAAGAAAATATGAATTTTACATATATAAACTCAACTTATCAAAAAATTAAGGAAGTTTGAGAAAACCTTTTCTTACAAAAAGTCTCTGCCCCGATAACATAAAACAGAATTATTCATCATATGAACTCTCTCTAATTAAGAAATCATCCATAAAATACGTACAGGCTTCAGAAAGGAATCGATTGATCATATTACATATTTTGCCGTTCAGTGGAGCGATAAGTACAAATCGTCCTTTGTGCGCTCGTACTTTATGAATGGCCCCTAACTTGTCCTTTCACGATGTCTACCAATTAGAAAAAACAAATATTGAAATCAATTTTACACGAACATCTCTATTATTCAAATTGGAGCAATAAAACAGTAGCCAAAGGATATCATTATTATGCCCGCATAACAAATAACCAAAAGCCACACGTCTGACAATTTTTTTTTCTTCCATTTTTTGATAAATAATAAAAATTTTAATAAGTCCCCAAGTTCATTTCTCATGCGATATGTATGTATTCCATGTATCTACTCTTCCATAATAATGTCCGTGTTTATGTATACAATACGAAAATATCTCGTCCTTTTCCCCAAAACCATTAAGTGTCCACATGGGAAAATGAATGAAATATCGCACATGGTGTGGTGTTTCTCAAAATTTGTCCTCATTTATTAACGCTATGTAATAAAATGTGATGCGAGTACAATGGAAAATATTGTCGCATATAGTCCAGTAATGTGTTCGGATGGCCGACAATACTTTGTTAAAGTAGTTATAAGTGAGTTAAGTGAATAAGGAATAGTAATGACTCTGGACGGGACAATTTGGATTTGGTTTATTAGAGCAAATGTGTGTCGAAAATTTCATCAGTTAATAGAAAAGTTTGATATGATATATGTACGAATTTGCTCAATGTAACAGGATCTGTACGCAATTGTTGTTTATCAATATCATCATGACAGAGAAACGCAAAGTTTGTACGTTTTTTTTTCGATCTAGCCGAGACACCGACAAAGATAGTCGAAATTTTTCTTGCACCTTTACCCAAACTGAATACTGGGTTTCTGTACGGTGATAATTTACATGATGGACTTTATGAAATGATCCTAATTCTAACCTCCATCATTGAGATCGTCAGATTAGGCAATTAAAGCATCACTTTCTGTCACCTGGGGAGAAAATAGAACTTTTCTCATGCGAACTGTCACTTTGTTTATGTTTTTGAAAATGTGATAGCGAATCGATGCTTTCGTTTCATGGAGAAAAACGACAAAACATGCATGAAAAATTGTGTCTTCACATCTGGTAGAATTAAGAAATTCCAACTACAGCAAAATTTCGGCCCTCGCTTCGCTCTGGTCGCAAACATAGCTCTTATTGGAATTTGCTAGTACTCCCCTCGGTAAACAAATAACTATTGTGTCAGTAATTTAGACACGTTTGCACGCAAGGTCTCAAAATTACTATGAAAAAATCAATGACGAGTCACGCTAGGCAAGTTCTAATTAACTGGTTTATATCTGCGAACTTTTTCTCATAAACTAATATGAAATTTAACATCGCGAACAGTAACTGTTATGTAACGCCAACGTCAATCTGACATGACCCTCTCAAGTCATTGGAAAAAAATAATTTTCCGTTTTCTTGGTTCACAAAATCGTTACAAAATAACAAGAGCAAAAGTCAAGCTCTGCCAACGCATAATTGCCATGGCATTTTGGCACTTTGGATTACTAGACTATTAATAAGTGAATTGTGTCTCTTTGTACATTGTTTTAGGGGGGGCAATAACAATTATAATGCCTACGCATACCAACCAATTTAATGAGAATGTCCATTAAATTTTATTGTATTTTCAATTCATTTTCGGAGGTAAATTAATATATAAACGAAAGTGTTTGCAGAAAGGTTTTTAAAAGCTTCCCATAACGACCCATGGCATGGAATCTAATATGACACCGAAGCAATTAAGTTTAAGGTTTCTCTGCCCTGTGTAGTTAGTAGCAATTTATATTTTTACGCTTTCGAGCGGAGGCACATTCCGGTGCTATATCGGTCTCCGTTGTGTAATGTTTACTATTTACAATTTTGTGACAAAATAAAATTCGACACATATGGTTGCAAGTGTCGTGTGACAAGGAAGCTAGGGAGGGTGAGATACTGTACATTCATCAACGTTTTATATATCTACATAATTAGGAACTATTACTAATTACCAGTAGAAACAAATACTAAAGGATTTTATAATTTGTTATTGTAACTGATGGGGAAATAGAAAATGCCATAAATTTTCATTAAAAATGATATTAAATTATGTGACAAGTTTTCCCTTCCAGCTATAAACGAAAACGAGCTTAAAATGGTTTCATTATAGATGTTTAACATAAAAGGGTTGCAAACGAATTATAATTTGCGTTTCTTTTTTTTTACTTTATGGTTATACGTGTAATACGAAGCTTTGAAACAAAATTTTTTAATTCATTTTTGTTGCGAGAATAGACGAGAAGATATTAACTGAAAAATGTTTTCAGGGTAAAGATGAACAAGGTGGGGAAGGAGGACAAAGAATTATACGCACGGCCATAAGAAAGGTTGTTGTAACCGTATTATCTCTTTGCAATCTCTGTTTGATGTCATATCTGTTACTGTGGAAATATGTAATTCATTAAAAGAAAAATTTGCTAAAGAGCCCCATTCATAAAGCGTTACTCAAACAAAAGTGCTTTTTTCCATTTACCTCGTAAATTAGGTTTGGGGAAATATTGGAGTGTAGAGTCGTAAGGCACTATTATACCTTTATGCATTATAAAAACAATAAAGAATACTTTAATGAGTACACCTTGGAGGACCGCATTAACTAATTAATTTATAGAAACTTAAAACTTTTCTGGTTTTGTGAGGAAATTGTAGGAATGAAAAAAGGTTAAAGGTATAGAGTGTTGTACATACGAAGGTGGATGGAATGCTCGCTAAGTGATGTTACACGTCATGTGGTGAGGGTCAAGAATCTTGAGTCAAGATGCCGAAAAAAATCCTCTACAAAACTTCGATATATTAGTAATTTATTAGATTTAGCTGCACTACTTGAATCCATCAAACCATCATTTTTTTTTTCTTTTACCAAGACCCAATTTCTTTCCAAGTGATGGTGACCGAGATTGCTTACTTTGATTTACTAAAAATTAAAAGAGAGATTTACCGTGGTTCACCAAGGCACGACCATATCTCATTGATGTATCACAATTTATAACTGACTTATGATGCTTAACCTGGCTAATAAATGGTTAATAAATCAGGTAAATCAAAGGGTGAGCATTTGGTAAAAAGCAAGCAAAAACGTGTTAAAGAAAAAAAGATTTTGGTTCAGAGTAATCGTCAAAAACGAATATTTTTACGCCTACATGTAGGCTTACAACACACACTCATACACTATTTTTTTACCCATTTTTTTTTTAAAGTTTTTATTCAAGGAAAAACTTGATTCATACATAAAAACCGAACGTTAAACGACCAGGGGTCGTTTTGATAAAATATTAAAAAAATTCGTCTAGAGGAGACGTCGCAGGAATCGTTTCCATAACACAAGACGCGTTGTAGCGTTGAATTGCAAGCGATATTCTCTGATGCAGGTAGTAGCAGGACGTTTTCGAACCGATTGCTCGAACTCAAATTGTTGAGCTTGGAACCGATTGCGTTAATAAAATCTTTTGCCTCCGTAGCCCAAGGGCCAAATGACTCCAATGCGACAGGCACGAAAATATAATTTGCAGCTTTCAGCTCTGCATACCGATGAACCGCACCGACAAGAATGTGGATGACAGATTCTTGCACCTAGTCGCAGACCGATGCAGATCCTGATGGTGTTGTTGTCAAGCATTGTACCGTTGTTTGGCACTGGCAGAGCGTTTAGCCATTTGCCTGATTCTGGTGCCTGCAGAGCGGTGAAGCGGGCAATATCCTTAGCCGTGTCGAAATGTAATTCTTTTTCGACAATCCTTTTAACATTTAACAAATCCCAGTTTCTTTGAAAATTCGGGACTACATCTTCTAGCTCACAATACAACCATGCATATTCTGAACAAGCCCGTGTATGCGGTATACACAAAACTTAGATACGCTAGTAGGACATTTGTGTGAGTAATCGATCTGTTTGTTGGACCAGATGCTCTACGCGAATTCCTGACCACGCCTATTGCAAGCCTTTAGGATTTATTTGTCTGGTGCTGATTACATCTACGCCTAAAGTTAGATATTCGATATTTGCACACAGAATTCATTGTGAATGGGTCATTCTTCTGTGTACGTTTCGTTGAATCACCTGAACTATCCAGATTATGAAGCTTGGGTATGCTTAGGGACGTTACTTTCATGCTGTACATTCAGGAAAAATCCTATACAGAATTAGCCCTCACCAGGATTGAACCCGGATTTTCTTGGTGGAAGGCTATTACGCTACCACTGAGCCAACCCGTCCCTCTATATACCACAGAAGTCGGATGCCTAATGTTCTTTCATTCACAAAAAAGTTTATCAATAAAAGACCAATAGGTGTCCGACTTCCAGTTGCAGAAACATCGGATCTACGGATTTCATCTGTAAAATCAGGATTCGACGCCACTCAAATTACAAAACCGTTCATCGACATACAAATTCTGTCCTTTTATAATTTACCTTTTTCATATTCGAGAATAAAAATTTAAATTCGGGTCGGGAATTGCCCTAATGATCATGCAAGTATTTAGCATCGGTGAAATGGGTTAAATCGTTACCCAAAATCGTATTTTATGATTAGATGCATAGCGCTTGGAGAGAACTCATCGTATTTGTGCATTCGAAAGTAATTGGCAAACTTGTGGCGCTTAGCTCCGGATGGAATGTTCTCAGATTAATTTTTGTTATTTCTTAGCAATTTCCCAGACTAATTCTTACAATGTAAAATATACAATTTTCATTTAACATTTAAATACTCTAGTCCGACATAGAATTATTCCTGTTTAATACTCCCAACAAAAGGATTATCCTTTGCTATAACATACAAGAATGTATACATTCGGCTAGCGTAAATTTTCGGAAAGGGGAGAATTGTGGCATTTTACAACAATGATCTGATGGTATAACATTGCAAAGAGTGTTTGATATGCACAGATATTTCGAAAATTCTGATGTGCTTTTACTCTGTATACAACTCGAACTAGACGTGCATCAGAGTTATAGTCATATTCATTCACACAGCATTGCATTGGATAAATTTGCCATATCCACAAAGGACCATCTGAAACTGGTTATATTGGTGCGGTATATATCTATCCATCTACCTAACGTGGATATGCAAGACCGTTTTATACAAGTACAACACCATTGAGCAATGTAATGTTGCAATGTTGGCAACGATTTATGTAAACACAGAGCAACCTATTAATCAAATGTCACACCCAACCCAGCATTTATATTTCATCTTTTTCATTGTATTTTTAATACGTCTGACAGGGGAAAAGTGGTGTTAGATGAACGTTTTTGTTTGTTTCGTTTTCGTTTTTTTTTCTTTTTAGAAATTGCCAATTTTAACTTCAGTCGAGACACGATTAAAGTTGGAGAAAAAAAAATGCAGAAAACGTAGAAAAGAAATATTTTGCTTTCTTTTTCAATTTCCACAACGAAACTTTGGTCACATGAATTTGTTTGAAAATTCCAGACTAAAAATGACGCGTCAGTTTCATCACTTTTAGCGAGTGACGTTTTTTCGTTTGATAGTTTCTTTGGGTTTTCCGTTTTATGTAATTCATCGCGTTTGACCACTGAACTACATGTTTTCTTGACACAAAAATTGGTCGGGCTGTACTGTACTATAGGATTTTTAAACATTAGGGTGATTGACCTTGATTTGCCGTGTTTTGCATTTTGTAACCTTTGCACCTTAATTTACTCAGTACCTATACACAACAGGCGTTTTGGAGGCAAAGGTGCTGGGACCCTGTGTCCCGTCTCACCCGCTTATCCTAATCCTAGTAAATTCATCACCATGCCATCATGGAAAGAAAAGGCATCTTTGAATGTGGAGTCATTAATTCATTCCGTAATTTTCCGATTTATCTCAAAATTTAATTTGAAGACCAAAGTATTCAGAAAAAGATAAACGGGAAAAATTTGCGAAATTTCAAAATAATAAACTATTCGTTGATTTAATTTCGTAAATGCAGCCAGTTGCAACCTCGCTTCGAACGTTTGATGTAATCTTTTTGGTGCAATTTTTGTTCGATTTGGATGGTTTCTTGCAACAAAAAATTCGCTGCTGAGATTTTGTTTCTTGTTGAATTTTTTAATAATAAAATTCTTTGCTGAAAAATATCACTCATAACGTTTCAAGAAGACAATTTTTTTTCTCCGTTTTTCTAAGATTAGGTTATACGAGAAGTCTACACTTTTAACATTGATAATTCAATGCCTTCACTCTGTTCGACACCCTCCTCGTTCATACACAACTCGATGTAGAGAAAATGAAATATACAGCGTAAGATAAAGAATAATGTCGTTCCGCTGGAGTCTCTGACACTCTTCTTCTGTATTATGATAATATGCTAATTTGAGGATATTTGAAAATAATTCAGCATCTATACCGCTAGCATCCTTCTCATCACATTCTATCCCGTTTTATATTTGTTACCATTTTATATAGTGTCAATTTTTTCCCCATATTTTATGAATAAAATATAAATTTATATGCGATGACGAAAGGACAGAGGCGAACGCTAACGGTACATCACAGTACGTATGTATACACACACCATTCACCATAAAACTTGCTACGATACACAGAGGATGAAGTGAATGAGCAATTTATATGTTATGTCCTTGTATGCTTTTTATGGCATATGGAAAAATATAAGAGAATAATTTACAGGAAAATTGAAAAAAGGAAATGAAATATTGATTCTGATGTTATCAAGTGAAAAATTGGATTAAAGAAATGAAAGATGTGCGGCGGTGTAAAAGGGATGGTAAGGATATTTTCAGAATCATGTTTTTTCTCTTTAACATTGGCATTGATTAAATTAGTTGCAATTTAACAATATTCTTGTGCAAAGTGGAACTTTTTAGAAAATCCAACGATGATACTCACTTGCATCGAGAGATACTTTTATTTCGTTCTTTATTTTAAATTTTATGCGATACCACGGTCAATAGCTTGTTCATATAATTAGACAGGAAAAATTGGTTTCGTTTCACGTACAATTTGTCTAGGGAAACAAATATTTACAATTGGATTGTTCGGTATTTGAGTGATAATTGTTCAACCTTCCTATTTCCAGATTCGTCTTATCTAGATCTACTATTCGGGGTACAAGGTTGATCGTAAAACTTAGTGATCTATTTTTGGCCAAATAACTACACCGGTAATACGGTGTCGGGGAATCTCGCACACGCGAATCATAGTATGCGCCCTTTTACGACATGTATCGGAAAGTCATGATTGTGCGAGATTCACCACTTAGAGGTGAGTCTCGCACACCTTGAATTTGTGTGGTGTGCGAGACTACCCTACCCCGGTAATACATAGACATAAAACTGAAGCTAAGAGTCAAACCACATCGAAATTTTCTGTCATGAAGTGACAGTTTTGACATTGACATTTTTGACGTTGTCATTATTGACATCTGAAAATTTTTGTCATAACCTCAATTGAAAACGTGAACACAAAACTTGTCTTTAAACAATTAATTTTGAATAATATTACGGTATTAGCGTATCCTTATTGTAATATTTACGATAATACTGTAAGGTAATTCAAAATTAATTGTTTTAAGACAAGTTTTGTGTCCAGTTCACGTTTTAAATTGAGGTTATGACGAAATTTTTCTGATGTCAAAAATGTCAATGTCATAACTGTCACTTTACCACAGAAAATTTCGATGTGGTTTTGACTCTAAAGTAAACCGATGTTACGAATGTATAACATACACAAAACACCTCACACATACGTGGTTCGAACGTCAAACAAAATTTGAAAAATAATCCAAACGCGTTGGCGCCAATTTTCGAGTACCTAGTTTCTTCTGTCAGAAAAAATGGCATCGTTCGCAAAAAATGTTCTAAAAAAGTTGATTTTCGAAAAAGAAAATTTGTTTCACAATAAAGGAAAAACCTATAGCGAGCGGAATGGCACAAGAGACCCAACTATAAATTCATGGTACTCCAGTTACACTATTACACATTTCGTATTTATTTTTGCTTCAACGCTTGAACAAAATTTTTGGATGAATGGCCAATCTATTTCTTTTTTGTGTAAGGGTAAAAAATTGTACGTTTTGGACCGAATGACGAAAAAGGTAGTAGACAGCACGATCTACATTTTTCTTCATATGGCCAAAATTGTACCATCACACATTGTAAAGTGTGATCTAAAGAACGTCTTGTCCAAACATAAGTTACTAAATTTTGCTAATCTTTGTTCCGGATACACACCCCTCCTCAACAAAAAAGAAGTTTTTCCGAAATGCACCCAAAAACTAAGAACGGGTATCGATTCAGGGACCTTTTGGGAGCTCAGAACAGTATTCAGTAAAATCGGACCAGCTACTTCCCCATACAAAATTTTTCATTTCATGAAATTTCATACACCCCCTGAAATCGTTTTGTCACAAAAGTTCGGTGAGTGGACATATTTTGATCGAAGTTAATTTTTATCTTATAGTCAGAGGTCATACCTTTCTAACGATACCCCACTCAATGTATTTCATGTGAGAAAAATCATTTTGTTTACCCGAAAACTGTCGTGAAGTCGCCTATTCAAAAATAGAGCAAACTGAGTAATCAAAGAAAGTATAGTATTCATTTTCATAAATTTTTCTTAAAAAACGTTTTATTTACGTTCCTTCTATCAAAGTCAAAAAAAATATGAAAAGTGTGAAGACTCAATATGAGTTGTATTAAGAGGCACCGGCACTTCGCTAAAATTGTAGCCTACATTTGCGTGTTTCGTATTTCATTTTTGTTAATATCTTTTCATCAGAATCCTTTTTGAAAAATGTACGACCGCAATTCCGACCACGAATGTGTTAGCTTTCAATAGCAAATAGTTTTGGTTGTAGTCGTTTGACCAGCTCTGAGAAAAGTGAGTAGTTTAATGAAATTTTCATAAACTGCTCATTGTTCTCAGAGTTGGTCAAATTGCTGCAACCAAATCTATTTTCTGTTGAAAGCTAACACATTCTTGGTCGGAATTGCGGTCGTACATTTTTGAAAAAGGATTCTGGTGGAAAGATATCATCAAAAGTAAACTAAAATCCAGTATTTAAAAATCACCCAAATGTATGCTTTTCGGCAAAGTACCGGTGCCTCTTAACTGTTTAGCCTGTTTCGAGTTGGCGACTTCACGACAATTTTCAAGTCAACGAAGTGATTTTTCTCATTGAGTGGGGTATCGTTAGAAAGGTATGACCTCTAACTATAAGATAAAAATTAACTTCGATCAAAATATGTCCACTCACCGAACTTTTGTGACAAAACGATTTCAGAGGGGTGCATGAAATTACATGAAATGAAAAATTTTGTATGGGGAAGGAGCTGGTCCGATTTTACTGAATACTGTTCTGAGCTCCCAAAAGGTCCCTGAATCGACACCCGTTCTTAGTTTTTGGGTGAATTTCGGAAAAACTTCTTTTTTGTTGAGGAGGGGTGTGGATATATGAGAAAACAAAGTCAAATGCAGCATATATATATTAAGGATAGTTGTTCCGCTAGTCTAGAGAAAGGTCTAGGGTAGAAGAACGCGCACGGAGGCCTCCGTTGGGCCTATTGTGCTACTATTTAGTTAAATTAGGCATACGCTACGTCTTGGAACCTTTCTGTACTCACTATGTAGTTCAGAATGTCCTTGGGTTGCATATGTTTGATCGCCTGGTATTTTATGATATAACCGCCAAAATGCTTACACCTGTTCATAATGTAAGCTGGGCAGTCACACAGAAAATGCTCGGCTGTGTCCGAGTGGTGTCCACACTGATCACAGCTTGGATCTGTTCGTAGTCCGATATTAGTGAGATGAGTATTGAAGCCGTAATGTCCTGTTACAACTCCTGTATATAGTTTCAGTCTTGTACGGCTTACATTTACTAGGTACTTGGTATTATTATTGTTGATGCGAATGCATTCTTTAGCCTGTCGGCATGACTGCACGTTATTCCAGTGTTCTTGAAACTTTAGTTTTTGTAACGATAGCAACTTTCGTCTTTTCGAAGAATGAGGAACCTTAATTATAGGTTCGGGTCCGGAAATGTTGCTCAAAGCTGCAGCTTTAGCTAATGTGTCTGCCGATTCGTTGCCCTCGATGCCGGAATGGGCTGGAACCCATACCAGCTTCACGTTGTTGTTTTTAGCCACCTGATTTACTATTTTCCAACATTCTAGTGATAAAGCTGATGTTTGTACATATGCTCTTAAGGCCTTTAGGGCGGCCTGGCTGTCAACACATATATAGACCATCTCGTCCTTGCAATCCTTATCCAACAGCGTATGACAAGCAGCAATAATTGCCCGTAATTCAGCGAGAAATATATCGGCATAGCTTCCGAGTGGTATCGATATTTCCATATTAAGCTTGGAGCAGTACATCCCTGCCCCTGCAGAGTCATTTATAACGGAGCCGTCAGTGTATAAGACAATGCCTTGCTTGGGTGGAAGATCCCCATTAAGCCATTCATTCCTGTCAGGAATGACAACTTCAAAATTTTTATCCATTGTGAAGGTTTTATTAATTTTGTCCGACGGCATAGACAAGATCGGTAGTAGTGTAGTCGCCTCAAACCAGGCCTCGGTGTGGTCAGTCTGTCTTATGACACACTCTCCTTGAGATGCTAGTCGGTCTATGACTTTTACTGCTTCCGATTGGATCAAAATGTGCAGCGGGGGAAGATTGAGGATAACTTCTAAAGCGTCCGAGGGTGTGGATTTCCAGGCACCCGTAATTGATTTGCATGCTAGCCTTTGGAATTTCTTTAGCTTCTTTTGGATATGTTTGTGTTTGCTTATGTGGTTCCAAACAAATGAGCCGTACAGTAGGATGGGTCTAATCACAGTAGTGTAAATCCAATACATAACCTTGGGAGATAAGCCCCACTTGGTCCCGTAGGCCCTTCGACATTGCCACAGGGCAATAGTTGCTTTGTCTAGGCGGTGTTCAAGATTAAGAACCCAGAGTAGTTTACAGTCAAGAATAATTCCTAGATATTTAACCCATTCGGCTAATTTTATTGGAACTCCTTTGATTTTCGGAATATATAGGCCCTCGACACTACGTTTTCTGGTGAATAGGACCATCGTTGTTTTATCCGGGTTGATACTAAGTTCATTTTTATCACACCATGCAGACACTATGTTTAATGAAGTTTGCAACAGGCCGCAT
Source organism: Bradysia coprophila (assembly GCF_014529535.1). Lineage (NCBI taxonomy): Eukaryota > Metazoa > Arthropoda > Insecta > Diptera > Sciaridae > Bradysia > Bradysia coprophila. The sequence goes on from NW_023503608.1 coordinate 7,856,433, forward strand.
AACGTATTTACACATATGCCTCTAATGATAGTGGCTAAGTCGTCGGAAAATCCTTCGGTCTGGAGATGCAAGTTGTTCAGCTCCGTCAAAAGTTCATCTATTACTAGACACCACAAGAGTGGAGGTAAAACTCCACCTTGTGGGCATCCTTTTGTTGTGATTATACAGATAGATAGTCCATTAAAATGTACAAAGACCACCCTACTGCGCAGCATGAATTCGATCCAACCAGTGATGCCAGGGTCAATGCCGAAATTATTGCATGCTCGCTTAATTGCTCTGTAAGTTATGTAGTTGAAGGCTCCGGCAATATCAATGAAACAACCTAAGGCATATTCATTAGATAGTAGAGACAGCTCTAAGGTCTGGACAATATTGTGCAGTGCATTTTCGGTAGATTTCCCTGGTTGATATGCATGTTGTTTTTTGTTTAATTTAGTTACTGAAAGAGGTCCGTCCCTGATGTATCTATCAACTAGTTTCTCTAATGTTTTCAACATAAAAGAGGTCAGGCTTATCGGTCTGTAGTTTTCTGCTAAGGAGTAGTCACTCTTGCCCGGTTTGATGATGAACACTACTTTTACGCTGCGCCAGCAACTTGGAATATGTTTTAGAAGTAAGCTTGCTTTGAAGATATCTATAATCACCGAATTGATGAGTCCTACAGATTGTTGTAGCATAGCAGGTATTATTTTGTCTAGGCCTGCCGACTTAAAAGGTGTAAATGTATTTATCGCCCATCTAATTCTGTCATTAGTGACTATTTCGTCAATAAGTTCAGAATTTACCTCGCCCTCCATTTCAGGTAGTGACAGTCCCCCATGAGTTTCATCTTTGCCAATAATCTTACATTCTGGGAAGTGAACCTTCATTAAGTGCTCGTACGTTTCGGTCTGATTTCTCGTATAATTTCCTGATGGTAACAGCAGCGAACCGACTGCCTGAGCAGGATCCTTCGATAGTATTTTAAATAACTTGGCTGAATCGTGGATACTGTTGATAGAGCTGCATTGATCTCTCCATGCCGATCTTTCTTTGCGTCTCAGATTTCTATTATACTCTCTTAGTTCGCTGTAGTAAACCTCAAAGTTGCCAGAAATTTTACACGCATTGAATGTTTTCCTGACTTTCTTTCGCTTAATTCTATCCTCATGAGAGTAATAAGGTACCGTGTTGCCTGCACTGTGAGAACGTATAGGACACGCTATATCAAAGGCGTTGTTCATTACTATCTGAAACGAATATGCCAAATCGTCCAAATCTTTTTTGTTTTGCGGTATTCCTGAGTGATATAACTTGTCCAAATTTTCCATTATTGCTTCTCGAAAGGCGTTCCAGTTTGTAGAGGATGGGTTTCTGAATTGTAACGGCGGTAATTCATCTAGACTGAGTTTAAAGTGAATACAGCGATGGTCAGATGTCAGAATATACTCTGTGACTTGCCACTCCGTGATGAACGTAAGAATATTCTTTGAGCAAAGAGTTAAGTCCAGGACTTCCCTTCTTATTTTGTTTACAAAAGTGGGCTTGCTACCTCTATTAAGAATGGTTAAATCTGTTGTGATGAGAAATTCTGACAAACTGTCGCCTCTGGCATTGGTGTTTGTACTGCCCCACGTTAGATGATGGGAATTAGAGTCTAAGCCCGAAAGTAGGGACACATTATTATCCTTACAGTACTCAACTAGCTTTACAAATTCGTTTGTGGGAGGTGCACTTACAGAATCATGCGGGAAGTAGGATGAGCAAACAACGATATTTTTGTCAGCACCTTTAATCTTTATAGATAGTAGCCCTACAGCTTGGTCATTAGTACTGAGGTGATACAGTGGATGGATTGCTAAATTGTTCGAATGGTATATAGCTGCCCTGGGTTTTACATTTCCGCCTGCCTGAATAACGTTACCTCTTTTCCTGTCTAAACCCTTAATGACACTAATCCTGGCCGCGGGTTCTTGTATCAAAGCGATGAAAGAATTTTTCGAGTTCAGAAGTTGATTTAATTCAAAGGTGGGAACCCGTGATCTGTGCAGATTTATCTGGAAAAATTCTCTTGTAAAAATTCTAATGCAGCAAGTGGGGATAGATTTTGAAAGAGCGATAAAAATACAAAAATTGTAAAAATAGTCAATTTCAACAAATTAGTTTCCCTTGGAAAGGTTTCTTGTAAAAATGTGTGAGAAAGATTTTGAATTTGAATTTTTTGTAAAACTTTTCCCGCACCTCTGTGTGTCAGAAAAAAATTCAAAATTACAGAAGTATGAGTTGAACGTAAGGGCGTCCGTCTGACAACTCAGTATCAAAATAGTTACGTGTACTTAATTAAGTTGAGAACTAAAACGCACCCTGTACCACCAGTAGATAAAATTTATAGCTTCATCTTACGCCACAATGTAAAAGAAAATAATTTTTCATTATAAATTGACTCTCAACCATCCAGTGAATTGAAAATGCATATTCGAGACCTGTTGCATATCGCGCACACAAGCCATCCATAACTATACACGGAAAAGCGCTTTTGCAATGTTAACAGCATCGAATAGTGTTTTTAGAGGTCGAAATTGTTGCGCCTATGCCAAGTTTTACTCGTTTGAAAATTGCTCCGTTGAGATATCTTCTACAATGTGTACTTCCTACTTATGCCATGCCGTGAGTTTTTTTTTTCAAACGTAATGTTTTCCGACTCTGGAACTGCAGGCGAAAAGGTTATAATATTATACGTACACTTGTTCCTATGTGTATAAGTAGCTGGTATCATAGAAAAGAAGTACTTTGTTCAATTGCTGCAACAGAGTTAATAAAAAGCACTTGTTGCATTTTTTTTATTCGTTTCGTATAGATAGACATTCACAGAAAAGTTGTGCTGCTGTTCTTTATGCGATTTTTCGTTGGAAATTTTTCAAGATTGATTTTCGGTTGGATGATTCAAAACCAAATTGATTTGTGAAATATGTTTTCCGAGAAATGTACACTGAAATAATGTTGATTTTTTCTTCTTCATTTCTTTAGGATTACAGCTGCAGCTGGAGGACGAATGATGAATGTATTTGGAATAGTTTTAAGTACATGTTCAGATGCTTGCACTGTACCTATTTTATGATGGAAATTTTGTAGCAAGGAGTGCGTCTGCTATAGAACATTTACTTGTTTATTGCTCTTCTATCTTTTCATTTATAAAATATGTGGGAATCACACAGTACAACACTCTAAAGATACACAGTCTCTATAGATACGAACAGAAAGCCTTTTTGTTGAATACAACTTTAGAGTCCGTAGTATTCAGTAGGGTGTTAACTACATGCTGTGTCTAATAAATAGATAAAATACATGCGTGTCACACTACACGTTACAACATAAAAATTAATAATGTGACACGGTTGTTATGTACACCTAATCAATACGAAAGATAATGTTTAAAATATTTCTACAAAATAGATTATATCTCATTCCGGGTATGTGTGTACATGCGGTGAACAGCGTACATACGCTTGTAAATGAATAAATAATTGAATTAATGAATGTGAGAGAACACGGAAAAAATATTATCCAAAAAACCTTATTTTTCAATTTGATAGCTTTGTACATTAAATTTAAATATTTATTCAATTTTCTGTCAAACTTCAATAAATAAATAATTTATTTGACATGGAATTATGACAGAAAAAAATGGGTTAAATGAAAAGGTATTGAAGGTGAAGTTAATTGTTATCCTCTCATTCATTCTGATTAAAACTTTCGAGTATTTCAGCAATTGCAAAAGTTTAATTTATCTACTATATGAATACGATCAATACTATCTCCAGCAAACAAACTCCCTTAGAAAATCGAATGAGTGTGTAAAAAAGGTTTCTTTCATCATAAGACTTAAAGTGAACAGACTTACGAATCGTAAACAATGTAGTTTGTTTGCTAGAGAAAGAACATTAATACGATTAATTAATTAATCAATTAATTATCTGCTATTTTTTTCCCGTATTTTCCTAAATTTTCTCACATTTAACAAAACCTTTTCACAGGTTTCCAAATCAGAAAAATCAGGAAAATGTTGGAAAATTCAAGAAAATATAGAGCTTTCCCACAAAATACAACTGATTGTAAGACTGGACTTGGACATATCATTGTATGTGTTAATGATTGCCAACATTAAAGCAAAGAAGCTAGACTGTTTGAAACATAAAACTGTTCCATCACCTTCTTCTGTACGTACAAGGATGACCTTTTTACCAAACTCCGTTCATTATAGATTACAGTCTGGTCTGTAACACAAACTAAAAATCATAACACATTTGATACATTTTAATGTGTGACATTGAATCTTTCTCTGGACTTGAGAGTCATCACAATCGTGAGATACGATTTATCCCCTTTTGAATTTTCTGAGCATGTCCATCAATATATTTACAAAAATTTACATGTGTCTGTTGGCATTGACATTCATTTCTTCTGCATTCAATCTGTGACTGTGACTGAGACAGCAATAATGAAGAAATTAGGAAAAATATTTTCAGGTGAAGCATATCTGTAGCGTACGAATAGTAAATTTTCCCATAGCGTACAAAATGAACGAGTTACAGATTATACAGAACAAATGCCTCAAAGCGATGTATCGTCTGCCAAAGGATGCGCACACCACCTACATATACAGCAGCCGACTGTTACCTATTTCGAAGATGGGTTTCGTTGAGAGAGTAGTAAACATGCACCGGATGGTGAATTCGATGACTAAACATAAGTTTAGCTTCGTTACTAACTTCGCAGTTCACGGGCGTCCGACTAGAAACGGTGATCTTATCCACGTTATATCTCGTAACGCCAATGATAATGACGTTTGTGCGATGACTTCTGTGATTAAAGAATATAATGATCTGCCCGATGACTTGAAGAGGATAGAGTGTCTGAAAACTTTTAAGAGGAATGCTGAACTAGCTGTGATGAATTGTGATGACTATCATGTGATTTCTCCGTTTTGTTTGTAAACTTGTTTGTGTGGATTTTATCCTTAATTAACCTTGACCCAATTTCTTTGATCTTAAGTTTGTTCCAATTCTGCTTGTTATTACCTTTAGACAAAATGCTTGTTGTTTCTATTTTAGTCCACTTGTGAAATATTAGACACCAGCAAATAGTGTTCCACACGTGTCAAACACTCGGAATGATAATAAAGTTATTATTAAAAAAAAAATAGCTTACGATTAAGTCATTTGTTATCGACAGCGACGATGAGAATAATGACATTTGCCCAATAACGCCTTATTTAATCGCCAACTTTTATGTTAATATTAGTGAAGCAATAGATTTCATATCAATCAAAGAAACGTATCGACATGAAGTAACAGATTCCAGATTCGAAGATATACTCGAGATATCACTGCTTACCATCTGTGAAAGGAACATTGCAGATTTATAGTTTGACTTTCCAGTTTCAAATTACTGTCATTCACAACTACAGAATAATGCTAAGTGCAGCTCTTTCCATTTGAAAATTAATCTCTTTGCGTTGATTGTGAATGAATTAATTTTACTTTGATTTCAAACGATTGGAATTGTACACTGTCGTTAGCCCTCCATTTCGAAATGAAATCCAGAAAATATAAACCGCTTTTACCAATACATTCAAAATTTGATCGTCATTTTTATGGCCTGTTACATAACAATCCCAACGAATTATCCAACATTAAAATCATTCAAGCATTAACAGCACAACATAATTCATGCTCCCCTCATTTAAATAATTTGTAAAAATAAGTAAAAAAAATAATATTGTAAACAGTGTGCCAATGGCATTTTCGTTTTTCATGGTCTTGTCCGAACTTCACAAAGAGAAAATGGAAAATGTTTGTGCATGAAGAACAAAAGCGATAATAAAATACATTCCCGACACACATAATAACAAAACCCATAATGACGAACAATCTTCTGCTTCTCGTTTTTTTTTTCTTGTTCTGTAATATTCATTTTGAATTTAATTTCAACTTATACATAATAATTCCCATTATATGTATTTGTGATACCCAACAAGCATCCATAAAATAATATTTGATACCAGCAGAGAACTTGAAGAATTTAAAGGAAGAAGAGAGAAAAAGTAAACTTTTTTTTCTCGAGGATCAAACATCTTATGAGGAAGGCATTTTAAATTTTAATTTATTCACCCCAGTTTTATAGCCAGCAAACGGCTAAAATGTGTGTACATACCTAATGTATAAAGCTTTGCTTTTTAGAATATTTTTTTCCTCGAAAGAAATTTAAATTTGAAATTTTTAGTGAAAGCGAAAAAGCTTTTCTCTGAGATAATTATGATAATGAAATGAATCTATTGAAGAAATTTATTATGAAGAATGGAAATTTTGCACTATTTTCTCATGAGCCTCTTGGGTGTAATTACTTAAGAATTGGTGTTAGTTTTTGAAATAAAATTTGCTGAAAGGATGCAAAAGTTAACATAACTTCTTGAGTTCGAACATTTTCGGTGCCTTTTATACAATTTCTCGTCCTTTCAGAACTTTGTATCTTCTTTCAACTTACATTTATCTCCCTAAGATAATAGAGAACGACTTCCTTAAAGTCCAGGTGGCTTTATCGGAGTGATAATTTCATGGATTTCATATAACTCATATTCAATTGATGGACTTACTAATGACTCATTCCATCTATGTTCAAATAGTCCTAGTTGCTGGATTCAGTTGTCCCAACTTACTTTATCCAGTCCAGGTCAAGGTTTGAGGTTTCTGTTTGATCTTTCTTCTGAACGAAAGTGTATGTCTTCAAATTGATGAACTCGTTTCTAGAAAAATATTGACACTAGTGCTGCTGTTGGTAACTTCTGTTGAAAATTGTTGAAAATTGTTTTTTAGTTAGTTGCGTTTATTGGCTCATTCTTTGAAAAATTTAAAGGTAAACTACAGTGAATTACGAGAAATACAATTAGAGCTCTCGGTTGGTTCTCTTTTGGTTGCCATGAAGTAGTAGTTTGTCTTAATCGATTATTGTTACTAAGATCCACAATAACATTGGATCTTTTTTAATCTTTGATCGAGTACCCATAAACAAGCCGTAGGACTCTAGAAATACTCTCAAAATTGCCGTTCCTACATCCCAAATTACATGAATTTGCTCATAGGGTTAAGACCTTTAAGAAACAGACCGTACAAAATTACAGAAGTCGTTAAGTTGTAAAGAAACATAACGATACATCTATTTTGTTATCTTTTTGACATGATTTGTAAAGATATCATAATATTCCAAAGGTGGAGTTGCCAGTAAAGGTTCAAAAAAATGTATTCAATGTGACAACGTCCTGAACTGGGTTCTCTAGGTTCTTTTTTAAATAAGTTATTTATCCAACGGATGACCTATAAAAAGAAAGATGAACATAAAAACATAATTAAAACTAACAATTTAACCACAGCAATTCCCAAGCAAGCGTAAAATAAAATAAATAGCTAGCCAGCTCTTAACATGGGTCTCGTAACAGTACATCCATTCGTAAGACAATATATACCGTCCGCTTTCATCCAGAATAAAATGAGAGCTGAATAATTATTTAACGGACATTGAATTTTTAATGTTTCCTGGTACAGAATAGCGACCTTCAAACGAACTAACGTTACTTGTATTTATTTCAAACCAGCCCAGGTTTTCATTAACGGAAAAATATATTTAAAGGAACGCCGAGAGTTACAAAAAAGGGTGACAATTTTCCATCGAGATATACAATCGCTTCGTTCCACCTCGAAGGGCATAGATAATGCATGTATTGTTATAGAAACAGATAGGTTTAGGTAATATGCTTTTTGCCTTAAGAAAACGAGGGATTGCTTATTAAACGAAAGAAATCATTTATTCATGAGCGGCAAATGGCTTCAGCCATTACATTACTTTTTTTCAACTTCTCTGCTTTTTGAGATAGACATCTAATTGAAATCCATAAATGATTTTAATTTGGAAGGAAAGGATATTAATTATACCATTTTCATCTTTTTTTTTGAAAAACACACACAGCTTTTATTGCGAAATAATGCAGAGAGGTCCCAAAAATTACCTCATTAAATTTCGCCCCCTCATTCCAGTTCCGTTGTTCAATTTTATTATTAGGAAAATAATTCCGTCAAATACGTTGAGAATTGAAGTTTTTGATTGTTAATGGTATTTTCGCTCTGCAATGGTACTTGATGCTTTCATTCTTCTTTTATCAATCAAACAGCTTTTATTCACTAAAAACATTTAATTTTTTTTTATAGAGTCTCTGTACCCCATTGGATGGGATATCCGTACATATATAAACGGAGTACTCATTATATGGATGTTTTATATATATATATATATATATATATATACATCCCAATCCCTGCATCTTTCATGTTAAAACTCAATCTGAAAAGATTGTTAAATAAGTCTCTGAAAATAATATGCCATTAAAGTAAAGCTTTAAAAATAAAATTGCATAAAAATAAAGATTGAAGTGAGAAAGAGAGGGACAGAGAGTGAGAGAGAGAGTGAATGTGTGCAAAAAAAAATACAGCGAATTCTCGTAAACATAGGAAAATAATGAAAATGGAAAACGCGCTATTAAAAAATGTATGTGCAGAACAGGCAGGATAATAACTCAGTTTTTATTTCAAGCACGACACCACTTTTATAATGGCTTCCCATTTTTATAATGTAATAGACATGTGAATTGCGTTAGAGTCGGGAGTTATTATATTCTTATAATAATGTATAACCGGGGTGATTATCTCACACAAAATTTATATAAACAAATATTTTCGATAACTGACTGACTGGCAATCATTTCACCTGGATTCACGTGCAGTTTGCATGCTGTCATTTTATTGGGAAAACGGCATTAATAAATGGGTGTACAGACTGGTCGCGTATGGTTCATTAAATGTGCAATTGATCAATATTAAATCACCAAATTATTCGGTCTGGTACCTTTCATAGCCGAACCAGGGCGTATTTTCCAAAATTTTTGCTAAAAGGTTTCTGTGCCTACAAATAGTTTTGTTGTTATTAAATCCGTCTTTTGGGCCACTAATTCCTTTATAACATTATCTCATACCCTTCTGCACATCTAGAGATAGGAAATATGAGAAACAGTTTTGTAAGCTCTTGCACCTATAAAACGTTTTTTCTTATTAATAATTTGCAAAGATAGGCGCTTAATGATACAATCATTGAATCTATTACTTTTCTTCAAAAAGTCGCTAGTGTTGCGTGAAAATTCTTTTACCTCATTGGTTGACCGAAACATTTTTTTTATAAGAGAATACAAGATAGATTTTCGATTATTTATGTTGTCGATAACTGATAATCCGTTTTTTAAAAGTTCACACAATTTTTGTGTCTATTGATGACTGACTGGAAGATATGAACCCGGCAAGTAAAAAATGTATCTACCGAATTCGAGGACGTGAGTAAAGAGTATCTATGACATTTTGTAAAGACGGCGAGTTTCTGAACAAACGTCGCGTGCTCATCGTTACGTAGGTAGATTCTTCTAAGGATTAGGACTAAAAAATTAATGCGCCGTTTATATCAAGTTCAAGGGAGCATGCGAGTAAGGAAACATAATTTTCCTATTCCTGAAATGTAATAGAACATGTAGGTTTAAATTCGAAGGTGGACATAAAAGGGCTATTAAATGAATTGGAGTCAGTCTGATATTGATCATCTTTACAATGGAATTGTGAGCTGCAAAAGTCAGGAATACCTCGCGACCTTGACAATAAAAAAATCGTTTCACTCAGAAACATTAGCCGTTAAAGCGACGATAAAGATTTCAATAATGATGAACTCAGACATCACTGAGTGGATGCCCTTAACTTTGTTTAATAGACTGATGCTATACCGGTTTACATTACTCAACTCTCCCAGCCTAATATGTGTTTAAGTATATTTTTGTGCCTATAAACTGTATATGTGTGGTAAAAAAATGATACGATGACGGTCGTGAATCATTATTTACCACTGGTGCCAGAAGTTGTGTCCTAGTGGCGACATTCTTATTTTAATTTCGTTTAGCAACACAAAACACGGTGAGCTTGAAATTTTTTTTATTCGACCTGTCGTGGACATGAAAAGTTTCTAGTGGTTTTTGTAGAGGGCGGCACCACGAATAAGAATAACATAACAAGAAAATATTTCGATGGGAAAATTTTTAATTAGATCGATTTTTCATTTTTTTGGAACCTGCGGGAAGCTTTGAAGACTGTTCGGACTCCACTGGTGACTCGTTTGATCACAAAAATATAGTTGCTGTTTAGCCTGAGGTCTAAGCTTTACGGCGATACCAATCGCGATACCAACAAACATCTTTTATGAAGCAAAGTCATACAACTAGGTCGCTGCAAATTTGAAAGGCCTTATCACATGTAGATGATTTCTATTTTGTCTCAAAAAGTATGTTTAGTTATTTTACATAATTTGGAAGTTAATTAAGGTCGGAAAATAAATTTGTATTTCATTCTGATATAATCTTTGTTGTTAGACCTGAACGGCCATTAATTTGTCTTCGTATAATGTCTCATTTTTTAGTGGAAACAACTAAAATGTTGCAGAGTTAGCTTAGAATGGCTATTGGAGAAGGTTTTTTAATTTGTGACTTTATTAAAATATGTAAAATAACTAAACATACTTTTTGAGACAAAATAGAAATCATCCACATGTGATAGGGCCTTTCAAATTCTCAGCGACCTAGTTTAATGACTTTGCTTCATAAAAGAAGTTTGTTGGTAGTCATTTATATCATGATTGGTAACGCTGTAAAGCTTAGATCTCAGGCTAAAAACCAACTATATTTTTGTGATCAAACGAGTCACCAGAGGAGTCCGAACAGTCTTCGAAGCTTCCCGCAGGTCCCAAAAAAACGAAAAATCGATCTAGTTAAAAATTTTCCCATCGAAATATTTTCTTGTTATGTTATTCTTACTCGTGGTGCCGCCCTCTACAAAAACCACTAAAAACATTTCATGTCCACGAGCGGTCGAATAAAAAAAAATTCAAGCTCACCGTGAAAAAGCAACTGTAGTCAACAGATTAAATTCGTTTCAATCATACGAGAAAAGTGGCATTGACAAAACTTCCTTTTGAATGATGAGTGTGACGAAAACAATTCGTTTCTTTTTTCCAGTATAACAAACAAAATTCATTCAAATGGCATACAGAGTCTAATGAATATTGGCACATAGCCCATTATTTTATGGATGAATGTATCCATCAAGTTGTCGCCTAAATTTTCAACAATCTCCACAACGCACATACACGCAGAAAGCCACTCGTAAACTTAACATCGGCAAAGAGATATGTTGTTTTTATCATATTTTACCATCACAAAACAGAAATAATTCGGTTTAATTTTATTTGTACAAATCGAATGACCTTTGTACAAATGAAATTCTTTTTTGTACACAAAAAATGACATTTTGTACATACAATTTCCATTTTGTACCATACATTTTGTACTAAAAGAAAACCATTTCGTACTTAAAAATTACTTTATGAACACAAAATGTAATTGTTTGTACACTGAAAAATTGGCTGAAAAGTGCCACAGTGTACATAAAAAATAACAGTGTATATGTATGGGCAAAATTGGCCACAGCTGAAAACATCAGAAAACAAATTCTATATCCAACTATATTTAAGTATGCCCGAGTATACTCGAGTACATCGCGTATATTCGACTATATCCGAGTATTTTCAACTATTTGACTATATCCAAGACTATTCGCCTGTATCCGACTATTCGATTGTATCCGAGTAAATTCGACTATTCGATTGTGTCCGAGTGTATTCGACTATTCGATTGTGTCCGAGTGTATTCGACTGTATCCGACTGTTCGATTGTATCCGAGTATATTCGACTGTATCCGATTATTCGATTGTTTCCGAGTATATTCGACTATCCGAGTGTATTCGACTGTATCCGATTATTCGATTGTATCCGATTATTCGATTGTATCCGAGTATATTCTACTCTTCGATTGTATCCGAGTGTATTCGACTGTATCCGACTGTTCGATTGTGTCCGAGTATATTCGACTGTATCCGACTGTTCGATTGTATCCGAGTATATTCGACTGTATCCGATTATTCGATTGTATCCGAGTGTATTCGACTATTTGACAGTATCCAACTATTCGATTATATCCGAGTATATTCGACTGTATCAGAATATTCGATTGTATCCGAGGATATTCGACTATTCGATTGTATCCGAGTATATTCGACTATTTGACTGTATCCTAGTATTTTCGATTATTCAATTGTATCCGAGTATATTCGACTATTCGACTATATCCGACTATTTTCAACTATTAGACTATACCCGAGACTATTCGACTGTATCCGAGCATATTTGACTGTTCAAATGTATCCGACTATATTCGACTGTATCCGAGTATGTTCGACATTCGACTGTATCCGAGTATGTTCGACTATTCGATTGTATCCGAGTATATTTGACTATTCGATTGTATCCGAGTTTATTCGACTATTCGACTGTATCAGAATATTCGATTGTATCCGAGTATATTCGACTGTATCCGACTGTTCGATTGTATCCGACTGTTCGATTGTATCCGACTGTTCGATTGTATCTGACTGTTCGATTGTATCCGAGGATATTCGACTGTATCCGATTATTCGATTGTATCCGAGTGTATTCGACTATTCGACTGTATCAGAATATTCGATTGTATCCGAGTATATTCGATTGTATCAGAATATTCGATTGTATCCGAGTATATTCGACTATACCCGAGACTATTCGACTGTATCAAACTAACCGACTGTATCCGAGTATATTCGACTGTATCCGAGTATGTTCGACTATTCGATTGTATCCGAGTATATTTGACTATTCAATTATATCCAAGTATTTTCAACTATTCGACTATACCCGAGACTATTCAACTGTATCCAAGTATTTTCGATTATATCCGGGTATATTCGACTACATCGAGTAGCTTAGATCATATCAAGTTCGATTGTAATTGGAAGATATAGAAATCGGTTGTAATTATAAATCACTTGATGCATATAAGTCCACCATCGCAAATGTGAATAATATTATTATTTTTATGGAAGAATCAGCGCCGCAGGCCGTGAAGAAAATGGAAAAATAAAAAAGCGGGGTCGAGGGGCGGCAGCCCCCGCAGAGGGGGGTCAAGGGGGGAGTATCCCCCCTTGAATGTTCAAAGGATTATTCACACGCTTTATCAGTGTGCTACTTGAAGAAAGCTTGAGGCAAAATATAAATTTGTTCCATTTAGACACAGCCATTATGACCGAGTTTTTTTATGTCCGGGTTATTTTGTCCGGAGTTATTTAGTCCGAGAGCCCAACCTTGGGTACAATGTTTTTTTTATGTACACTGTGGCACATTTCAGCCAGTTTTTCAGTGTACAAACAATTACATTTTGTATTCATAAAATAATTTTTAAGTACGAAATGGTTTTCTTTCAGTACAAAATGGATGGTACAAAATGGAAACTGTATGTACAAAATGTCATTTTTTGTGTACAAAAAAGAATTTAATTTGTACTAAAGTCATTCGATTTGTACAAAAGTAAATGAACCAAATAATTCTATTATAACGAAGAAACATAACTTTCCATCGGAAGAGTATATATTTTTGTGCTTCAACTGTTTTCTCCTTTTTTTGGTTATTACCATCCTTTTCGTAGGCGATATAGATGCATATAGCGTAAAATTGTGGCACATTTTAATTCAGGGTGAAGAAAAAGAACCAGCACCGAAAAAGGGGTTTGTTTTCAAACTAAAATAATTTGCTTTTCCAAAAACCCTTGTCAAAAAGATGAAGACTTAATTTAACGAAATTCCAAAATCAATACATTCATTGAGAAGTCAGATCCACTGTTTGGGACTAATATGCCACTTCTTTGGATGTTCTGTGTGCGCAGAAAGTTTAAATCATAAAATGTATTCTTACAGAAATAGGATTCACAGACGAAGTGTCTGACATCTGTTTGCCCTCAACTTGCACTCGTTACCCAAATGAGTTGGTTTTAGACTGATAAACTTAAATCAGTAGATCATGTTGATGTGTCGGGTTGATGAATAGAGCATCAAACAAATATATTTCTCAAAGGATTTATTTTTAGAATTCGTCATGGCGTGACATTGCCACCGGTGGCTTCCACCAAAAATGACGTTCTTAAAAGCGAACTCATCTAACAAACTTACTCATTAAATAATTTCAAATTAGCTTTTGAATTTTTACTGTATGCACTGTATGTTCGGTGATAGCTGATGAATTTCTATCTTAATTGGTTCGATGGTATAATTTACATTGTCAACTGAGAAATGCCTCCTGACTGCTCAATGCATGCTAAAATTGATTTTTTTTTGTGTGGATTCGTCTTCTTTCACATACAATGGAATTTTCCCTATTTTTCGTTATATCGAATTGAATTTGACTATTCGGTTCTTCCAGTTCAGTACAGTTATAGTTCTGGATGAATGTAACGCGTAGAGGCACACAAAAGCTCGACCTAAAGAAATTTGAGTATAATTTTATCTATTACGAAAGCCGTCACTCTTCATTTAACGTTGAGATGAATGTTTTATTGCATCCTATACATTCGAAGCGGCATGAAAATTGCTTCTACGGCGTAAGAGGATGTGAATAAAAAAAAGAAAAAAAAATTGTGTCGGCACAGCATGTACATATCGTGAAGGAAGATCATCGAATCGTTTAGGAAAATATATAACTGATGCTAGCATGTTTGATGCTGCCCAATTATATAAATGGAAACGGTTCATAAACCTTAAGATGATGGATCTGACCTCGAAATCGTTTCAAGGTAAGTTGGTATGACTTTATATGATGGGTTTAGAAGTAGAAAAGTTAGAAATCTATTTTCTGGAATGGATTCTGTCGTGTGCTTGCTTCATTTACCCGACAAAACGGGGGATATGTACTAGCCCTTTTGTATGGCATGCCTAAAAGATGAGTGATTTAGGACAATACAAAGCACTTAACATTGCACAGTTGTAAGTATGAGTGGCGAGAAAAATAGACGAGGGTCGATTTTTCGTTAAATTCAATGTTTTTTTTTTATTCAAATCATGAACCTGAAAGTGTGTGGCTCTTGTTAGTGTTAACATTCTATGGACTGTGGATGTACATGTACAGAGATTCTGAAAGTATTTTGAGAAATTCTCGCTGATTTTTTCTTAGCCGTATACAATTGGGCTAGGAAAAGCGTTGCACTACTTACAGTAAACTAACAGTGAGTAAATCCCTGGTTGATCCAAAAAAATTTAAATAGCTTTCCTGGTATATAAAACCTTTGTTTTCTCTGCATTTGCACAATCTTGATGGAAAAGTTTATAGAAAAAGATAAAAAAAAATACTGAGACTTGAGCCCGAGTCCAACTAATTCTAGTTCAGATTCTCAGTCTTCAGCTTTAAAATAAATAAAATCTTGTAAGGATATCGACCAATCAACAAAATACCGTACCGTTTCGCTGGGATGCATTTCTTGTCTTCTCCTACTATAGACTATAGCGAAGATTGTAGACACAACCGAAGAATCAATTAATGACCCGCACTGTATCGTACTCCGCATACATCACACACAGCACAGCGTCAACAACAAAAGTTTGGAAGAGAAACCGTCTGAACACCGATCAAAATTGCCCAACAACACCAACGAAAAGCTAAAGAATCCTAAAAATCGTACAATGCCGAAAAAGTAAAATTTAAGCAAATTGCCGCAAAGTAAAAAATACCAGCGAAAGTGATAAATGACGTTGAACACAACGGATGGATTGAGGCCAAAGTAATTTGTGCTGCAATGGTAGTGTCTCATCATTCAAATGTGGAATTTGTACCACCATCGTTGTGTGTGATGTTGAAACTGGATGCAAATCAATGGGTTTTGGACATTGGTTCGTCGGATCTGGTCCTGTTTCCAATGAGCAACGCTCGAAACGAATATGCATCGACAGATTACGACTTTACTGTTGATTCACGACGTGTTGGTAACATCCTCGGACCTTCACCTCGTAAGTCGTGTCAGTCATCATATACTCTTTGAGAGAAAAATACTTTTCCTTCCTTCACTCCATTACCCTAAAAAACTGAAAAACATAAGCAACGGCCAAGTCTTTTTCGTCATAGTCCAATAACAAAACGCAATCGAAATCAAATTTGTAACTTAAGCACAGCGACGGGCAAATTACGCGGAGAATCGACTGAAAGTGAAGAAAGCAGCTCGATTTGGTAGGTCGACGATGAAGAAACTTAAATCAAAGCGGCTCAATATTGGCATAGTAACAAAGCCGCACACGAGGCCGATACACCTGCTACGCCGCAAGGAAACACGATGGCACAATCAAATCCTACCAATAAATCACTGCCCAACAAATTCGTAAGCAAAGTATTGCGACGATAACACCAAAAGTTCGAACCGGACGAAGAGCATTTCACCATCGTTCGTACACTGAATTCCTTCTTGGCCGACACACCAGTAAAGAGTTAGTTAAGAAGCCGTTTCATACTCGACTCCAGAGAAATTTCAGCGTTGTCCATCGAGGCGTCCTACTTGATCAACTGGTACTACGTGAAAAATCCAGAAAAATCCCAATTTGGAAATGACCGAAAAGCCAAAATTTCGGAATTTCTTTCAGTGTTTGTAGAGTACTGGAAAAGGTGGGACGTTCAAAGACTTGCAAAAACGTATGCGCCCGTACATGGACCTGCGAAAGAAATATGGTCACAGTTTGTACGAATCACTAAACCGCACCAACAGCATTTCCCTGGCCCAGGGAAATATTTCGAAATCATCACGATTACAGCCATCGATAATTTTGATTCGTTGTGCCCCTTACATATGTGGGGTCATTTGTATTTTTGTTCATTGTAATGAGAATAGATGAATAGTAAAAACCTCATAAATAAACTATTCCAACCGAACTTAATATCATAAGATAAAGAAGAACTATAATCGCACAAATGCTAACAGTAATAAAACAAAGATATCCTAAGCAGAGTCCAAATTGTTAATTTATGATTGCGTAAGACGACAAGACAAATGCGAACGTTTATCATGCACAAAGAAATGTTTCATAAATATTCAGTCGTAAAGACCATCAGCGTGGAATTTCCAACGAAAAAAAAGTTTTAATCCAAGGATTAGGTATTTCCCAAGCTAACTAGCAATAAATGCGAAACGAGAGCAAATCATTTTTTTCAGCTCTTCCCATCATCATCGTCAAGAAAAAAGAAGAAGAAGAAAATGCTCAAAATAAAAACGAAAAAATTCAATAAATAACATTCTATTTGAAAATCCATAAGCAATGAAACCTTTTCACCGTCAAAAATATAAAATTATATGAGATGTAAGCAATTTCCAGAATTATGATTATATTTTTCAGAAATTTTATTTTCATTCTCGTTCCAAATGCTTGTTGTAGATGGCAAGTAGGGAATGGAAAGATATGTATACAGCACACACCGTAATATAATCTACAAGATCGAATGTAGTCTATTAATGGTTTGGCTTTGTTCCAAACGTTATATATATTTAAAGCTTCTTTTGAAATGCTTCAGTGAGTCGAATTTTTATGTACTGGCAAAGGACGAATGGTAGCTGCTGTTTTCTGACTTCTGGGTTATTATAACGGTTCAATTCGAATAAAGTAAATGTTTATTTAATCAAGCATTAAAATCGTGATTTTTCAAATTGTTTTCTATGATTCTCATTGCATATTCGGATGTATTATATAATACCAATGGATGTGTATTGTACGCAATATAGCAGAAAGGTATATTCATGATCGTTTGTTTATCAGTTCGATGTACAACAATCTTAAAATAAATATTTCATTTTTAAGGTGGTGATGCTCATGAATATTTACTAAATTGCTCAATTGTTCAGAATTGAAGAATACAACTTTTATTTGAATGTTTTCGAATCACTTCTTTCTTTTCAGGAAATTGTTAACAAAATTTTGTGATTATAATTGGATAATTCTTCCCATTTTGCCATTCACAAACTCGACAAAATCCTTCAGAAATCTTGTTGTCCATTCAAAGGTATACTTGCCGTAATCAACAATATTTTTTATAGAACCTCTGTTACTTATTTTTATCGAAGTATTTTGGTACAAAATATTTTACAATAATTGTTGAAGCAATTTATAGCATTGTTGTGACGTTGACAGTCGCTTCAACGCTCATTTCTGTCGTTGTTCTCGTTAACAGATGAAATAGCCGTTTACCTTACGTGGTATCCTCCGAGCTATAACAATTTCACATTATAGCAGCTAGATAAAAGCAAATGATTCAACTTTGACTTCTCCTATTCAGGTTCGGTACTTGAAATGTACCTCAAAGCTCTTTAAATATTGGGATAGTGTGCCACTTCTTCATCATAAACTTATTTGTCTGAACAAGTCAAACATCCAGTTTTTCTTATGTGCGGTGTGATTAACCCTATTTTCACTACTGTAAAGGCCGTAAGAAAATGATTTTTTGTTCACGCTGTTCTGATGACAGTGTCGGCCCCACACTGTGGGGGGAGAAAACATCTATTTTCTTCCCTCTTTGTATTTATTTTGAAAAATATTGTAACAAATTGATGTATTTATTGTGTGGAGGTATAAACGGTTAATCACACCTCGCACACATGAAGAACTTCGTGTTCAACTCGAACGATCCGCTCTGGCCGCAAAACTTCGCTCTTTTGTTGGAATTTCCCATTCCTCCTCAGTAAAAAATAACTAATTTCTCAACGCAGTGGCGAAAAGTAAAACTATGTTGCCTTTTAGGGGAGAAACTTTGCATGCATTGCGGTGATAAATAGCTTTATGCAACTTAGCATCATAATGTGCAAAATTTGCAAATTTGAGATGCCTCTGTAGCATAAGTTGTTGCATGAATCTACTTGAAAGATACTTTGTTGGGCTCTAGATGTGTAATAATCACACGAGGCCGCTGGCTGTTTTTTACATTTTTGCACATTTGCACTTCATGTCATAAATAACCATTTTATTTATTTACTTATGAAATCGAGTGTAAAGTTCTTTATTAGGCATACGGCGCGTATTGTTACATGTGGTTACATATTTAGTGCCTAATAAAGCATTTTCATCTCATCATACAACGTTTTATGTAATTGAAGCATCTCAAGTATGACGATCTTGCACATTACGATGTTACATAAATAACTATTTCTGTATTTATCTGGGTCACTTTATTCGAACTATACTTTGTGTGTCCAGTTATTAATCTGGTATCACACATGAAAACTTTTCAAATTTATTTTTAGCAAATCTTGCTATGACATTGCCATCCAAACTCGTAGTCCAAATGTTATTAATAATCAGAAATCGATTTAGCATCGTAATACGGGAGTTATTGCAGTTACCTACCGTTTCTATTTACTTGTTTCCAATATTAATTTTCAAATGTACCCTGAGGTCTCCATTTTGATGATTCCATTAATCTCTTGCACTTTGGTATAGGGATTTTTTGTAAAACAAAAATCCATAACCATAACCATAATTAATATTGCAGTTTTTAACACATCTACGTATAGTTATACAAGCAATATGAACGTAACATTTTTGAAATCAATTGCCATGTTGTCACTGAAATGGAAAATACACAAACAACGTATGTTACCAATTTACTTTTGCCAGAATAACTGCTCTACAATTTTCAAATATATATGTTTGCGAGACATAACTGGGAGCTTTGTATGCACTCTTCTGCACATTAAATGAAATACGAATTCAATCAGACTCCAATTAAAATCGATATTTTTATACACAAAATTATTTGGAAGTGGGGGGCACACAATCGAAAATCCCCAGTAACAGCAGCATCAAAAAAGCATTTAACTTGTACGGGGTGGAAAAGCCGAAGAAAATTATACATATTTTGATAGGTTGTACATTTTAATGAGTTGTGTTCATTCACCCTTTTTCTGGAGCGGAAAATTTGCAATGGTAATGTATTCAGTACCTCTGCCATTCAAAAATGAATGGAATTTTATTAGCATTGTCGAAGAAGGGAAAGGCATTAAAATGGGTTTTACTTTGCCACACACGGAGTAGAGCGAATGTGTATTGTATTAGCTTGTCTGCACCATGTAGTGATGCCATACATGAATTGAGAAGTAGCACAAAAAAGAGGTTGCATGCCGTATCGGTTAAATGAGAGAGTTAAGTATATTATATAAATACAGTTATCTTTGACTCGCGATGACATTCTTCCAGCCTTTGCCTTGGTGTTTGAGGAAGACTTGCTGTTTCATGAATTCCTCTCTTCTTAGTTACATTATAACACATATGTGCATGTGCAATGACAACAGGGTATCACTCTAAGACTCAATTCGTGTATTTATACCAAAGTGTTTCGATTGTATTTTTGAAGCCCACAGAAAATCTTGAATATACTGGAAATTCCGAAAATCCATACAAAATATTGAGAATTTAAAACCTTTCGCTAACGTTTTAATTGCTATCGAGGACAGCGACTATAAATATGAGTGGTTTGTTTTGTGTGGTCTTATAAAGCACCTGAAGAAGTAAAATATTTGGTTGTATACTTAAAAGAATCGTAGCACTAGGAAGACATTGTGATGCGACCCTCAACCATTTGTAAGGCTGAAAATATCTGATAATTACTGGAAACCCTTGGAAACTGTTTACCCAACCAGAATTATATGCTAACCAAGTGAAACAAAACATTCTGTAAGCATTGAACCGAATGTAATGGCTATTTTCGATTGCATAGATGGCAGACGTAATTATCTACTAACTTTTAATTAAAATCAAATCGAATTCGTCCAACACCTCGCACTTAATGAATGCAATATATTAATCGAGATCACCTCAAATATTGAGTATAAATTCCAAAATTTGGTTTACCCATTTGATAATTATGCCATGCTTCAACTGACATCGATTGAATATTATTAATTATTGACGCAATTTTCCAGTTAACTGATCTCCAGAGATAGTGTATAATTTACGTTCAACATCATTTTTCAAAGCATAAAATATTCGTCATATATATTAATGCTAAATAGATGTTGTACAGGTGCAGTTGCAGTACGTATACGTATACACACAATGTGCGTGCATCCTTTATCATGTCATATGAATCGTTTCATATACAAAATTGAATGTATCATAAATGTGTAGGCATATAAATGCATTCGTGCTGTTGTTTCGCTTCCACTCCAATTGGTGACCAAAATTCTCATTATATTAATTGACGAAAATTTGGTAAATTAAAACTAAATTCACTTCAAACAGAAATCAATTCGAATGTACTCATCTAGCAGATAATTATGAACATTTTGGGCTCGTACAAGGCCATTTGTTTTAATTGATTTAAAAGTTTCAAAAAAAAATGAAAAACTCTGACCACCCAAACGTTAAATTCAAAATCTAAATGAAGAAAACTGGACCCATTTTCATAAAATTTTTCTCTGTCGAATTTGTAGTGTCAACACCTTTTATTTTCCGTTATATTCACACTTGCAGAGCTTACACTTCCGTAGATATAGTGAGACAATGCAACAATAAAACAGTCATAGATCACCACCCAATGAATCACATTTGCTCAACTTCACATGACAACCAACATTCTCGACTACCTTTTCGCAAATTGGCCATGGTTTGCTAAAGCTACGATGCAAGCACATCCCTCTATAATAATTGAATCTGTTACTTCCTTTGTTGAAAATATCGATTAATGTTACAAATTCTTTGTTTATCTTGCTGTATGACAGAATGAGCTGAATGCTTTCATTTATCAGCGTTGTTGTCAATAGCAGATACAAGGTACAGTGAACTTTTGAGATTCCTGAAGCCATTTTCCTTGTAAGCGAATCGTCGTTTCCATTTTAAAATTTACATTTTGATCAGATTTCATTTAGCATTCACTTACGTGTATTTAATTCAGAGACAATTTAGAGATGGTCACACAACAAAGGTTTCCATACAATTACCAGAACGTTTGTCCTTGCGTTCATCAAATAAATCGTTGCGAAAACCATTTCCACATTAAATTATTTTCTGGTTCTGGTTGTTGTGCACAACACTTATAATACTTACACTCTCAGCCATTAGCATTTTCGATGTATTCAATGTAAGAGAGCGAGTAGAGAGACGTTGGAAAACTTATAACATGCTTTCAAATAAATTACGTTTTATTTTCCACCTCCCAATAACGAGCCGTGTTGAAGCCCAGCAAATTCAATTTGGGAAACGTGTATACACAGCAAATATTGAATAGCAGGTTTTCAACTCGACAACCTAACATCAAAAGAAATACATTCGTTTTAAACATGTCTTCAGTATTATATTTTGTGTATATAAATGAATCTGTAAAAGTTTATTCATCATTAAAAGCATGAACATGGTGTATTAGCCTTGTCAACTATAAAACACCCAGTTCATTTCAATTACAACTTTTACAGATAAAATTGAAGCAATAGAATCGTAAACTTATAAAGCTGAAAACACACGAGCAATCGCAAATGCTGAAACTGACAACTCCATTGTAAAAGTAGCAGAACCACTCTATCGACCTATGTATTTGTTCGTTGCTATTTCGATTGCAGTGAAGCTTGCGTTATAGTATTGTTGTGGTGCAATGTTACCTAATGTTTCTGGGATTTAGCGTCAATTTAAGCAAATACTAGCGACCTTTCAATATAATGCTGTAGGAATGATCAGCGTCACATTTCATCTAATTCTATTAGCTTTGTTGACCAAACGGCAAATGCTGATGCTGAAAAAGTCGAATAAATCGAAAATATCAAAATCAGTGTCGTTTAAAATATCTAAAGCGACCTAAAACTCAAACAAAAATTTTTGAAACTTTCGTTTTACAAAGAATGTAAAAAAACCGACAACATCGCATTTACTGCTACTTCTTGTGGTTTTATCTATACGCAACAGCTTTCATTTCTGTTGTTTTTTCTTACAGCCGTCTGAAGCTTATCGCAGCGCATCTAACATTGTACATTTAGCGATTGTAAATTCAAAAAAAAGTAGCATATTTTCGAAGTTTTCGTTAAATAAGATTGCATGCATTTCTTGCCACTTCGGCTTTATCTCACTGCAGTGGCGCCAACTTAAATTTTTGAAGAATGGTGTTTAAAAAAAATGTAAGAATAAGAAAATATTGTTGAATTAAGATTTTACGATACACGAATTTTTAATTTTTTAGAAATATTTATTTTTTAAGGAATAATTATTTTAGACAAGATCCACACATACACAAGTTGACTGTATTTTGATGAACGTACATAGGGTTCCCAGACGAAAATTTTAAAAAGAGGAAATTTGACAGGGAAAAAGAGGATAAAAAGAGCAAGCTGATGGCTCTGGCGTATTAACACTTAGCAGTACTTCTCAGGTATTTTCGCCCTTTTTATAAAATTTTCGATGAAACTTCATTACTAGAAAGTGCTATGGAAAATTGCAATCGGAATCATAGCGAATAATGTAGCGAAGCGAAGCGAGCAACTTTTTTCACAGTTTTTAGCGTGCGTTTTGAAGTCTGGATAGTTTCTAAAAATACATTTCAAGAAAGCACTAAAGCTGAACTTTGAAAGTTTCCAAGAAAGTATACAATTTCGTAATAGTTTCCATGTGAAGTGGTTGCTGATGATTCATTTGAATCATTTTATTATTTCATAAAAGTATCGACAAACATACGGCCGCGCATCGATTTTTTTAAATTATACCGAATCTGTAAAGATTTGCTGAAAACTAAATATTTATATGAAAAAAAGAACAAAAGAAGCCATTTTACTGAAAAACGTGTTGGCGATTTAGGGTAGTGCTCAGCCTCGATGAATTTGCTGAGGGTGGTGCCCGAGCCTCTGGGCACCACTGAAGTCAACGCCTCTGCGACACTGCTTTTAATTCTAATTTTTTTTTACAGGCGTAGGACGACGTGTTTAAGTCTGTGTGTTAAGCGATCGTAAGTCCATATAAATGGGCGCGTTTTCGAAACTTTGATTTTAAGTAAGGAAAAAGTCCAAAACGTCGATTTAAAGCTTTTACTGCCACTTTATGGCGGTTTTTCTCTATACTAATGTCTCCAATGTTATTGTTTCTTTTCTAGAACATCGCAGAACGTCTGGGCTTGTGAATTAAGCGATCACCAACGATCCACATAATCAACCATATTTAACAGAATTTTCGTTTTACAAAGAAATAGGTCAAAAATGTCAATATTTTGAATTCTATGACATTCATTTAATCGTAAGTTAATTAGTGACTTGAACTTTGAGTCCATGTCATGTTAACTTTCTTCGTTTTAAATTCAAATTTAGAACTGTCCGAAGTACTGAATATAGCCGGCATTTAAAAAATCAAATTTTCCGATAAAATAAAAATAAAAAGTCTCACCATAGATCTCTTGAACGTAATGCCTACTCCATACTTCTAATCTGAAAAATAAATCAACGCTTAAACAGGCAATGAATTGTTCTGCATTTTTAGCACACATTTCAATCGCTTATGGTACGAGAGGCCCATAATGTTTAATGTTGTGTAATATAGAGAAAGAAACTCATCCAACGTTCTCCTTTCATTATTACCGTCGATAATAAAACTTTTCTTCCCAGGATTAGACTTGTAATTTGAGTTGAGAAAAGTGTTGAAAATTTTAACGGAAAACAAAAGCATAGTTAATGCTTTCGATTTTCTCATTAAATGGGTTTTAAAATATAAACACCTCTTGAAGGTGAACATCATCTATACTTAAGATACATATAATAATACGTAGCCCATGCATATCAGTCGTGTTCGTTTTAATATAAAATCCAAAAGATAATATAAAATAGAGCGGGCGAAAACTTTACTCTTGTCTTAACCTATAGAGTAGGTATATTTCGAAATGAAAAGCGTTTAAATTGTATTTTGTTAATGTTTTCGTGTTGTGTATTATTTGTTTTTGTTCTTGGCGGAAACAATTTCTAGATTATTTGTTACTTCAAACAGCAATTTCAGGTTGTATTTAATTAAGTTTCTGTTTTCGAAAAGTATTCTTAGCAATTTAAATTTTCTCATCTTTATACAGTTTGGAGATGAGTGGAAGATAGAATTTTTGGCGGCAAAGAAGTGACTACTTCTACGACGTACTCATCGCTAGGGTGTTGCATAATTTTAAATAAATAGAAAAAAAAAAAACGTTTTTGTCATTGATATTATTATTATGTGTCTGAGTACTATAGGCAAAACATTGCATTATAGTCATCTCATGAATAAATTGATCTAAATTTTCCATTTTGTTTCAAGTGATTATTTTTTGATATAGCAAATCTTTTACTTCTAGAGATGCACCGCACCGTATGTTATAGTATATAATAAACTGTAGCCAGAGCTCAACGTTTTTGGTTATAGTTGTCGTTAACAGATGACACATCGTAAACACATCGTTGATAGTTCCAGCAGTTGAATATTTCCAAACGAAATCTCTAACTCGATTTAAAAATCATAGAAAAAATATCTAGATGAACTTAGCGAGTCTAGAGGCTAATTTTTCGCCAGTTGTAATTAGAATCAACAGAATCTATCTTCTGAATTTTACAATAATTTGCTAATATCGAAAGCTTGTACCACATATTTGGTGTTCGACCGACAAAAGAGTTTTCGACTTACCCTAACACACACATTTTATGCTTCATTTTGTACGCGTTCCATAGTTGGAGGATATTTTGTTGTATCAAGTGGAAAGAAGAAGATATTTGAATTTTATATTAACATTTCTCGAATAGCTGAAAGATGCTGCTAATGTTATTAAATTTCAGTTATACTTAAGTCAAATAACAATGTATCTAATATGCCCTTTTTTGTTGGAACTAATATAGCAGGACTATAGCGCTGATTGTTACAACGTTTTAAATGCTGAATTTTGTGCATTTATTTTAATTAATGAGATTCTTAAATGGTCGACATAACATTGTCACTGAAACTTTACTTGTCTTGTACTCAACTCGCATGAATCGCATTGTTTTGTAATGAATTATGTTCAAATAAATACGAACAATATACAAAGGAGCTTCATTTATAATTAAAAACGATTTCTTCAGAAACTGAGTTGCAATAATTAAATTTATAAAAGCAATGCAGATAAAACGTTGGGGATTACGGAACGGTATACATTTTACGTAGGGATATTCATTTCGATTAAAATTAATTAAAAAGCGAGCGTCACTTTTGTTTTAGTTACATTTTTCATTTGACCTTAATGAATGTATGTATGTGTGTAGCTGAGACATTATGGAAATTTTATAATTAAAAGCTCAGAAAAGCTTTATAGTTTCAGTACGCTATGAACACCGACGGTATATCCGACACATGGTGCTCTTCCATAATGAGTAAAGTAGGGCTGACAAGGACCAATATACCATTGACGTTTTTCGATGGAAAGAAAAGGGAAATGACTCAGTCGACTCTACGTTATAGACGAAAAAGGCTCGTAAGTCTTGCTAGGTACCGTATCTACATTTCGTTGAATTACTTACAATTTACCAGCACTTTAATTTGTAAGATAACGTGATACCTCTGTCGTCCTCCATGTAATTGGTCCTCATTTACTACACTCTAGCCCCCAAAAATACCACGTTTTCAATAGTAGCTTGAATTTCCATCCTGAAGTCAACGACAAATATGCATTACAACAACGACGACGACATCCTTTAAGTATGAGCCTTGTATAGTGTT
The DNA here is from genome assembly GCF_014529535.1 of Bradysia coprophila. Classification (NCBI taxonomy): domain Eukaryota; kingdom Metazoa; phylum Arthropoda; class Insecta; order Diptera; family Sciaridae; genus Bradysia; species Bradysia coprophila. Next base: position 7,883,163 of record NW_023503608.1, read on the forward strand.
CTGTTTTATTCCGAAAGGTTTGTTGAAAATAAATGAAGTAAAAGATATCTACGATATCTTGATCAAAGAAGTCAACAAGGCTATTTCCTTCATTTCTATATACTCGGTATATTACAGTATATCGAGTAAACTGTAGTATATGTCGTATATCGAGTATAATCGTATAAGTTTGACAACTGTAACCTGGAAGAAAATGACAGGGGAATTCCGTTCATTTTATTTATACTGAGTATATCGCGTATATTCTGAGTATATCCAGTATATCGAGTATATCTTCGTATATTCCGTATATCGAGTATAAGTCGCACGTGTTTGACAACAGCCACATGTAGAAAAATGGAATTTTTATACGTGACATATTTCGATCAAACAAAATGCCAGTGTGTAGCTTGTGATCTCAGGAGTCTGGCAAGGTAATTAGTTTTTCAATCGGACTAATATCGGCTGAGCGATAAGACTATGAAATCATGTGCCAATCACATACAAAAACAAACATTTTCCAAAGTCTTATCGCTCAGCCGATATTGGTCCTATTGAAAAACAAATTACCTTGCCAGACTCCTAAGATCACAAGCTACACACTGGCATGTTGTTTGATCGAAATCCATCGCGTAAAAAATTTCATTTTTCTACATGGGGCGGTTGTCAAACTCATCCGACTTATACTCGATATACGGAATATACGAAAATATACTCGATATACTGGATATACTATATAAATAAAATGAACGGAATTCCCCTGATATTTTTCATACCTAGGACCCGAAAAGTGCGACCTCGTTTTTAGCGTATTCGATTCCTGACCTCGCCTTCGGCTCTATCTGGAAACTTCTCACACGCAAAATAAGACTTGTAGTCCTAGGTACGAAATGTACTATTTTACGTGACGAATTTTAATCAAACAAAATGCCAGTGTGTAGCGCGTGATCTCAGAAGTCCGGCAAGGTAATTAGTTTTATCTGTCTAGATCGATAATCTCGAGCTTATCCCTCTATCGAGTTTTTGTTTATCTCGATATATCTGTTCTCGACAGATAAAATATGATTTGCACCTATTGCCAGACTGTTATTTTGACGTGTAGGCATTATGGCCCACGCCTTCGGCTAAGGCAATAATGTCCTACACGTCAAAATATCAATCTTGGCAACAGGTGCATAATATATATTTCAGTCGGACATTTGCATACTTTGAGGCGTTATTTGGAAGTCACGTTAACCCAGACTCTAACTTGAAGTTTATGTTTTGTTTTAGTATTAGTCGTGGAAATCTTAACATACCTTCATTGCAACACTCGATCATAAAGTGGATTCCAACCAAACCAAACACACAATTCCGTAAAATTGAAATACGGAAAGGTGTATACAAAACTAGGTATCTAACCCAGTTGCAATAATTGGTTTCCGTCATCAAATTCATGAGAAAATATCGAAAATATAGTTCCTACAATTTCCATGACATTTCGAATGGGATATTTTCGATTTTCGTCGAAACGGAGCACGAAAAGAGGAAAAAAGGAAAGCATACAGAACAAACAAGTGCACAGAAACACCCAATAAATATTTTTATTTAAAGGGAAAATGGGAACACAAGAGCGATAATCAGAAGTGACATGACCAAACTTTATATTTTCTGATGAAAAATATTATTTTTTTACGTCTCTGGAGAAATCTATACGGTGGGGTTTTTTTCTCTCTATAAAATAGAACTGCGTTTCCCATTTCGTTATGGAATGTTTTTCAGTCTTATCCACTCCAGTGTCCCGACCCGAATATAACACATTATGTATTTCCTAAAATACAGTTTATTCTTCGGTGTATGTATTACCATTTTTTTCCCTATCCTGACACATCAAAAAAATGCTAAGGGGACCATTTTCGGATAGATATTTTCATATTTTTGTTTTCCCTTTTTTCATAAATAAATAAACTCAACTGTAATTTGGTTTTTTATTATACACACATTTATTCGGTTATGACAATATAATAAACAATGGAATTGATTGTATCTTTTCGAATAATAAAATATGGATACGACCATAATATGCCGAACGAGGTATACACAGAATATTTTTCACAATGTCCTGTTCGTTTGGAGTTATTTAGTAGAATATAATCAAGTTAATGAAATTTTTTTGGCACAAACAATTTTAGTTTAGTAGAAAATAATAGAATGTGTCATGATTTTTATGAGAAATAAAAAAAAACGTTTTTCTACAGAAGTACTAGCTTTACTAACCAGTACACTAGAAGGTTTCATTCGAGGTTTAAAAGTGTTTATAACCTTTAAAGATTTATGTAGCAAAAAAATCTATGTTGAAACTAATGAAGTAACAGATTTTGAACCAGTCTGTTAGAAATTCTATGATATTTGTCTTAGCAATATTTTATTTTTGTTTAATTTCAATGAACACTTAATGGCCAAACAATTTTAATTTTGCTTTTTTCCCTTTTTCGAAGACACTAACACTTTTGCTTGTATTTTACATTTATTCACTTCACATCACCACAAAATTTATTGAAACACCAACAAAATCAACAAATATTCAGCACCTTCATAAAAGAAGTAGCATGTCAACTAGGCCTGTTCATTTTAGAGAAATAGTCTTAAATTCATCTGGCATGGTGTCTATCTGGTCCGGAAGGCTAAAATATTGGACCCGTATTTTTTTTTAGAATTTTAAAAAATAGTTTAGATCTGGGGAGCGAAGCATTTGTTCATATGTACGAATGCGTTGGTTAGAAGAGTAAAAAAGATATACACCATCATTCTCCTCTCTTTTAACCAACGCTTTCGTACATTTGAACAAATGCTTCCCAGATCTAAAGTATTTTTTTAAATTCTAAAAAAAAAATACGGGTCCAATATTTTGGCCTTCCGGACCAGATAGACACCATGCCAGATGAATTTGAGACTATTTCTCTAAAATGAACAGGCCTAATGTCAACATGTCACCGAAGCAGTGTTGCCACTGATGCAGCATTAGTGATGTTTTTGGGATCAATAATTTTTGAAGAATTATGAGCCGATTTCATCTCAGTGAACTAGAATCGTTTCTAAACGTTTCAACGCTTTTTAGCCCCGTACGAAGTACGAAGGGGCTTATAGGATTACGATGCCGTGTGTAATTGATGGAATTCGAAGCAGACGGTAAGGGCAAAGTGTTTGCCTATGTTCATAGATGACGAATCTGCAATAAAAATTTTGTATGTCTGTCTGTCTGTCTGTCTGTCACGTCGATATCTTGAGTAAATCAAATCTGATTTCAAATTTTTTTTTTTTCCCTGAAAGATAATCAAAATAGTGAGGCTAAGTTCGAAGATGGGCGATTTTGGGTCGGCCCCTCCCGAGCTGGGGCCAAATAACTGCTTTAACGTTTTCCAAAGATTTCTCTGGCCATTTAAAGGCTACACTTGTAAGTGATACATCAAATGAAAGGTATTTACAATACCTATCGACAAAAAAAAAAGTTGATGGAAATTGGATGACCGACTCGTGAGTTAGACCCCTTGGTGTGATCTAGGTACAGGGCGACAAGCCGTTTTTGATTGTAGGTTGGCCAAATTTGAACGGATTTTGATAGATTTTGCTTTATTAGATAGGTATTGACCGTACCAATCAGGGAAGAAAAAGTTTATGAATTTCAGTTCACCGGAGCGTGAGCTAGGTCTCTTGGAGTGAGCTTATATGTGGCTACTCGGCCGTACAGTGAAGGTGGTGTTTTTTGCCAATATCTCGAGTAAACTTTGACCGAATTTCATGATTTTTTTTATGTTTGAAAGGTACTAACGAATGTAAAGCAGTCGTACTACTTTCCACCTCCTAACAAAATGGCCGTCGGCCGCCATTTTGGATTTTTGTAAAATCAATATAAATCTGTGAAAATGATACTTACAAAGTCACTGATCAGTGGGAAGTTAGTGGTTACGTGTGTGGGGTGTTTCAAGGATCCCAAATATGGATATCTATATATAAATATATATAGCTATATTGAGCTATACAACGGTATAGATAGTTATTTTGAGCTATATACTAGCATATTTATCAGTAAATTGTTTATTTATAGGTAAATATAGGCTAATATAGGACTGAGGAAATTTTAGGTCAATTTGAAATTTGTGTTACGTTTGAAAGGAACATCGTACGGGGCTTCGTAATTGCGCTATGCGCAATTTTTAAGACGTACACATTTCATAAGAATATTTCTTTGCCGACGTTTACGGGCGCAGTAGACTTACGGTAAGAGTAGGGCGACGGACGAACTAGGGTCACGTGCGCAATAGATGTACGGGTTCGTACGGGGCTCAGTCGCAGCAAACGCTCCGACTGTTCTGACGGCTCGTTTGTTTTTGTTTTAGGGCTCTTTCTTTCATTTTTAAATATGCTGAGTGCGCGCATATTCTGAGTATATCCAGTATATCGAGTATAGCTTCGTATATATTCCGTATATCGAGTATAAGTCGCATGTGTTTGACAACCGCCACATTCAGAAAAATGAAATTTTTTACGTGATGGCATTTTGTTTGATCGAAATCCATCGCGTGAAAAATTTCATTTTTCTTAATGTGGCGGTTGTCAAACTCATCCGACTTATACTCGATATACGGAATATATGAAGATATACTCGATATACTGGATATACGAGCGTATACCGAGTATAAATGAAATGAAAGGAATTTCCCTATGAAATATACGGAGTATATAATCTGAGCAACATCGAATAAACTTTTTAAATTCTTAATCTGCTCATCACCGAAAGAAAATGATACGGAGTATATTTCTGTATATTTGACTTCGTGAATTCCCTTAATATTATGCATCTCAGCCGAAAGCATGGATCATAATCCAACTCCAGTTTATCATCGAGTTGCATACAACGTTTTTCGCAATAAAGGTAATGGAAAGTCGTACTTTTCGTCACTTGTTGCGAAAATGATATACCAAAACCCTCTCTAGCAACGAGAGAATATTGGATATACGAATTGAGAATTCATGGTTTTTGTGCTGCAGGAAATTGTGTTTCCTAAGATTCCCTTTGCAACTCTCTATCTTTTTCCATCTCTCTTCCGTCGTTTTCAGACTAAAATTGAAAATAAAAAAGCGTTTTCTTCGCAGTCGACTATGGGGAGGGGACCTAATTGAAGACTAAGTAAATTGGTTTTGATCTCTTTTTAGGTCCCAGAACTCAGATCTGAAGTCATTTTGTGGGTACATTTTCATGAAATTTTCTCTTCGTTTAGGACAGCCCCACGGCTAGTTGGATATTTTATTTGCCATTTTACCAGTATTGGCTCGCGTAAATTTAATGCAATCATTTTGAACTGTCAGAGTTTTCCAAGAACATACTTGTAAAGTATAGAAACAAACACTTACTACTTACTTACTTATACTTACTTAGGCGGGCACTACAACCTACTGTTGGTTTTGGCTTCTTACAGCAATCTTCTCCAATCGGACCTATTCCGCGCCAACGTTCTCCAGTCGCTCACTCTTAGTAATTTTAGATCAGACTTAATTGTACAATTCGCACTTAAGGTTGCGGTTGAGTGTTTTTGACCGGATGAGTTTTTGAAGACTGTAGTGTACAAACAAACACAGCATGGAAAAATATTAATTTCTCAACGTCCGTTTATTAGTTTATTGAAAGGAACATTTTACTTTTGATAAAATGAATTGGGCGTTTCATTAAAACTCAAGAGATAATGGCTCTCATTGCATTGCGCCATCCGGTATGCATACTAATGTGCCCGGCCTCCATAAGTTGCCCTCACAATGATAACCTGGACGGCACTTTGGCTCACAATCGGCTAATTATTTGAAGGTAGCAACAAAGAAAAATATTTAAATATATGCAAAACTACAGAAATGGTAACAGAAAATAGAATCAAACCAATTTGAATTTTGAAATGTTGGAGCACAGTTTTTTTTTCTCTTTTAAATCACAGTTTCAATAGACCACATTAGACTCACCGGATACTGCTGTCGCGAATACAGCTATCGTCAATGCCAATGTCATCAAAATATGTAGCAAGAAAGTGAATTTAACTGCTTAATAACCGATACAAATGGAGCACGTTTGAGTTGAAAAGAAAAATTAGTGGATGATCAATTTTATGAAACTTAAATGCGGTACCCATTGTTTTGATGTTTCAATAAAAAATTTTATGAAAAAAGCTTCAAGTTTCAGAAGCTCTAAATATTCGGTTACAACTTTTTAATAAATTGAAGAGCTGCACTTCCAGCAACTTTAGTCACTTGAATGACACGAGCAAGATGAACAATCTGTGGTGATGCTAATATTAACATTGTTAATCTTATCAACTGTGCTTCTCGGTGTGACATTGACTTTTGAACCTCCGAAACTGCCAGTAACAGATATAAGTAGGAAATAGTCTATATTTATAAAAAAGAGTATATGAACAAATTGAATGGTTTAAAAAAATTTGGTGTTGACGACATACAAAGCACCTAGCCAATCACATACAAAAACAAACATTTTCCAAAGTCTTATCGCTCAGCCGATATTGGTCCTATTGAAAAACTAATTACCTTGCCAGACTCCTGAGATCACAAGCTACTCACTGGCATTTTGTTTGATCGAAATCCATCGCGTAAAAAATTTCATTTTTCTAAATGAGGCGGTTGTCAAACTCATCCGACTTATACTCGATATACGGAATATACGAAGATATACTGGATATACTGGATATGATGAATTCTTCGGTTGATCGTCGAAATTCGCTAATAAAGTTAGGCCACTCCAAAACAACCTCTCCGCTGAATATTGAAAGGTCTTTAGCTTCCTTCATTTCCAGTGCCTTGAAAGCTGCGATCAACACATCGTTGTGAACAGAAGTTTCGAATTGGTTCTGGCGTGTGCTCTCCAGATTTTGTTGATGACGGCAGTTGCCGAAATGAATCGGATCTTCCATATTGTTAATCCATTCACTTACGTTTCTTTTACGCTGGTCATATCCCAGTGGCTGCATAATAGGATCATCCGCTTCTTCAAGTTCATCGTCGATACTGGACATCGCGTCTTCTTGTTGCTTCAGATCCATTTTCAACTGCTTGTTTCGTAAAAGGAAATCTTTCTTCCTTTTTATCTCCATCATTTCGAGTTCATGGAGCTCCGCTTCAATTTCCATGGTTTTTTTTAGATGTTGAATCTCTCTTGTACTACGTCTGCTCATCTTTGAACCGTTTTTCGACAAGACAGACTTAGCATATTTCTTTGGCTGGATCACAGTCTTTTCAATGGTTGTTTGATCCCCGATCCCAATTGCACCTTCATTAGGTTGGTTTTCCACGGTACTGTTGCCTCCAATTGCACCATCTTCAGATCCGATATTTTCAATTCGAATATCCGGAAATCCCAAACGTGATGGAGGTACTCCTTTGTTTGAGCGTTCGCTCTTACGTTGAACGCCTATATTATCCGGCTCGAAGGACCATTAATGTTGGTTGAGATTTGAATAAAACATCTCGTTTCTACACAAAGAGAGAAAATATCACATTTTCGAAATCAAATATTCACAGTCTCGCATACTCAAAGTCAATGCTACGCACGGGCCTGACACTATTCACGCTATTCCCCATTTCTTAAATGCTGCTATTCACAGAGCGTCCAGCCCGTGATGCAACGAATATTTTCTCACCCTGTCATCAACTTAATTTCTCTTTTTACAAAATTTAAGAAACGAAATCTTGCAAGTTCACCTTTTACGAATATAGGGTCCCTGACCGTGATTTGTGGACGCGAAAACCTGATCATGATTTGCTTATGTCAATTTACATGTAAAATAAATTATACTACAAATCGCGATTCTCTTGGACCTTGATTTGCGGTATGACTTGTATAACGTTTTGGAATACCTCCAAATATCGGTCTCTATTGAACTTATCAAATACCACAAATCACGGACACCATAACGCAGACCTTGATCCAATTAAAATATTAAACTTAATTAAAGAAATTTTTCAATTATTTATTAATTACGAAGCCAAATGTTCAATCTTCACAATAAAGTTAGCCGCTACTCCTGGATATCAAAGGATTCCAAGAAAATGACACACAAAGTCAAAAATTGTCACAATACCACAAATCACGGTCAGGGACCTTAGTTCAAAAGTGCGTTGTTTTAACTCCGTTTACGCGTTTTAGACTAATCTGGAATGTATGGAAAAAATCGTTTTCCTCGCAGTCGACCATGGGGAAGAATCTAGTTGTAGACTGAGTAAAGTGGTAAACCAAGAACGGACTCGAACGACACAAACAAAAACAGCATGGGAAAATATTAATTTTTCAACGTCCGTTTATTAGTTTATTAAATAGAAAAATTTACTTTTGATAAAATGAATTTGGGCTTTTCATGAAGACTCAAGAGATAATGGCTCTCAGTTACATAGCTCATTGGACAGCGCCATTCGGTATGCATACCCATGTGCCCGCTCTCCAAACGTTGGACTCACAATGATAACCTGGATCGCACTTTGGTTCACAATCGGCTAATTATTTGAACAAAGAAAAATATTGCGTTCAAATAGATGGGAATATAGAGATGGTAATAGAAAATAGAATCAAACCAATTTTCATTTTCAATAGACCACAATAGACTCACCGGTTGCTGCTGTCGCGAATACAGCTATCGTCACTGCCAATGCCATCAAAATATGTAGCAAGAAAGTGAATTTAACTGCATAATAGTCGATACAAATGGAACGAGCAAGTTTAAATTGGAAAGAAAAGTTAGTGGATGATCAATTTTATGAAACTTAAATACGGTACCCATTGTTTTGATGTTTCACTGAAAATTTTATGAAAAAAGTCTCAAGTCTTAGAAGCTCTAACTCTAAGTATTCGATTACTATTCGATTTAATCAATGCAGCGTTTCAGCACTTCCAGCAACTTTAGTCGCTTGAATGACACAAGTAAGATGAACAATCTGTAGTGATGCCAATATGTACTGACATTGTTAATCTTATCAACTGCGTTCCGATGTGACATTGACTTTTGAACCTCTGAAACTGCCAGTAACAGATATAAGTAGTAAATAGGTCTACATTTTTAAAACAGAGAATACGAAAAAAATTGAATGGGAAATTATGGTTCGTCAAGTTCGTAAGTATGGCAATTTCATGAAGTTTTGACATGTCTCCCAAAAGTCTACGAAATACCCATATTCACGAACTTTACGAACCATAATGGTTTGCCTCTAATGTTTTTTGCTTTTTAAATTCGGATCGTAGTTTTGTTTTTTTTTTTTCATTTAAGAAATTGAATTCCACTACAATGCATCGAATACATGTCACACCCTTTGTTCTTATCAAATTTGCAGGGTTTATTTCCTTGACCAAAAGTCGAATGATAAAACCTCTAAAACGTTTGTCTATACATATAAATCTGAACATCGGCGCACCACGACGCCCCTTGGCGCACCTCGGAGCACCTCGGAGCACCACGGAGCACCTCGGAGCACCTCGGAGCACCACGGAGCACCTCGGAGCACCTGGGGGCACCCAGCCTCCGAGAAGTCGGCCGGTCAGTCCTGCGAGGCCATTTTTTGAAATCGACCTCTGAGGGGTCGGCCGGTTAGCCCTCCGAGGTCGTTTTTCAAAATCGACCTCCGACGGATCAGCCGGTCAGCCCTACGAGGTCGTTTTTCAAAATAGACGTCCGACGGATCAGCCGGTCAGCCTTCCGAGGCCGTTTTTTAAAATCGACCTCCGACGGACCAACCGGAGAGTCCTACGATGCCGTTTTGCAAAATAGACGTCCGACGGATCAGCCGGTCAGCCTTCCGAGGCCGTTTTTTAAAATCGACATCCGACAGACCAGCCGGACAGCCCTACGAGGGTGTTTTGCAAAATAGACGTCCGACAGATCAGCCGCTCAGCCTTCCAAGGCCGTTTTTTTAAATTGAACTCCGATGTATCACCGATCAGCCCTCCGAGACCGTTTTCCAAAATCAGAGAATTTAACCGGTCAGCCCTCCGTAGCCGTTTTTTAAAAACGGTCTCCGACGGCACACCTTTTTACGCCGCCGAGGACGATTTTGAAAAATGCTTTTCAATGGCATTTTTCGAAAACAGTATCTGGACCTCATTCGGATTGTCAAAATTTAGCTCAAATAAATTAGCTGGCAGGACCTCAGAGTGCGTTTTTCAAAAAGTTTTCAGGACATAAATTTCTTTTCTCCAAAGTGTGCTTCATACAGGGATAAATTACTAAAACTCTATCAAACATTAAAATTCAATTCAAAGTAACTGAATAAAACAAGGAAGTCGTCTTTTCGTGAGAAATTTCTTGACCCGAGGATTAGTCGAAGTAAAAAATCAAACAATAACTTACGATGAGTTTTATAACAGATTTATATGCTTCGCCTCGGTACGTAAAGTTCGAAAAGCAGCATACGTAATTCTCGCACGCGTCAAAACAAAATCTGAAATTATTCCTAAATGTTTGTCCAATGTCAGATATTACTATAAGTAATAAAAATATCTAAGCATCTTAAGGGGTCATTCAAATAGTGCGCAAACTGTAAAGGCCCCTTATGTAATGATTGTCTTGAATTGAACGTTGTGTTTGGTTAAGCTTTGACACATTTAGCTATGAATATTTAAATGAAATTATGGCGCTTATTTGTAGCGCCCGATTAAAGGATTTAAATCATGTCAAAGATACCTTCAAAGATACACGTCCCGTCTTAAAAAATCTTTGTTTAAAACTTTTATTGAAGCAACATCTTATGCAAAAAACCAACAATCTCTGCAAATTATTACATAAGAAAAAATAACTTAAAAACGAAAAAGTAAACTAAATCAGTTTTCAGAAAAAGTGTACAATTTTTTGAACAATTTCATGTAGACATGATTTTGGTATCAGTAAAATTACGAATAACAGAACGATTACTGGTAATTACAGGAATCGGAATGTTAACACTACCTAAAGTATTAGTACTATTTTAAATACCAGTTCAGTTATATCAAAATAAATACGGTTGAAACAGTGCATATCCCAAGCGAGAAAACAGTGCAGTACGACCCGGCCGAAGGCCGGGAAACTAGAGGATGAAGTGCGGATAACTGTCAGATATAAGAGGTGAAAAGGAAAGCCGATGTGAGGGAAAATTTGTTTTTTTATTTTATGGCAAATGCTATAGCTAAGTGCAAAATCAAACATGGCGTCCTTGTACATTTTAATCGATGAAACTTTGTTTAATCTAGAATTTACTTAAAGAAACGATTGTTGATAATTTTCGTTTGTGTGATTAAAAAGAGCAAAAAAGAAAGTAAGAGAGAGATAATTAATGAAAATTATGATTTTGAAAGGGAAACGAAATTAAGGATTGAGATTATGATTACATTAAAAATGTAGAATTAAAATTCGAAGTTTGGAAAACTGGAAGCGTAGAGTTGAATCTCTGAATGCAAGAACTTTGAGTTGAATCCCGGAAAGCTAGAAGTGTAGAGTTAAAAATCGAAACACGATAAGCGTAGAATTAAATTTCGGAACGCGAAGCCAGAATTGTAATGATAATTTTTAAATACCACATGTAGGGTTGATAACCAAGTAAGGAAACTTTATTTTGATAAATAACCCTGGGAACAGTACGACCCGGCCGAAGGCTGGGAAACAGTGCTAGTCACAAAACATTCACTGCTATGATCGAAAATGCATGAATGTATGACCAAAAACCCTACATACCTGAAAATGTTTGCCACACTTTGTTCATTCCTTGATAACACGAAAACTTGAGTAATTCTCAACGGATTTCCAAAACTTTTTTTTATTCGACGGGTAATTAAATTCTTAAGGTTAAGTTCGAAGATAGAAGGGCTACAACGGACGGATGATTTTATTTCCAAAAGTATTTCGTCTCATCGTTTGATAAATCGACTACACGACAACGGATTTCTAAAAACGTTTTTTTTAATCGACGAGGAATAAAATTCTGGTCGCTCTTTAATGGAAAATATCAGAGTAATAATGAAGGAGTTATTACGAAAACAATTAATTTTTCATTTTTGTTTGAGACATAAGCAGGAAATTTGTTCAATGCCTTTTACAGCAGATAATACGATCGTTTGAAAATGTAAATGTGGCGGGGAAGCTGGCACACGAAGAGAGAAAATATCACATTTTCGGAATCAAATATTCACAATCTCACATACGCAAAGTCAATGCTACGAATATTTTCTCACCTTGTCATCAACCTAATGTCTCTTTATACAAAATTGAAGCTACGTCGTGCAAGTTAACCCTTTACGAATATAGTTGAAAAATCAAGAACAGACTCGAAATGCGTAAAGTACACAAACAGAAACAGCATGCGAAAATATTAATTTCTCAACGTCCGTTTATTAGTTTATTAAATAGAACATTTTACTTTTGCTAAAATGAATTTGGACATTTCATGGAGACTCAAGAGATAATGGCTCTCAGTCACATAGCTCATTGGACAGCGCCATCCGGTATGCATACCCATGTGCCTGCTTTCCAAACGTTGGACTCACAATGAAAACCTGGATCGCACTTTGGTTCACAATCGGCTAATTATTTGAAGGTACAGCAACAAAGAAAAATATTGCGTTCAAATATATGGGAAGATAGAGATGGTAATAGAAAATACAATCAAACCAATTTTCATTTTCAATAGACCACAATAGACTCACCGGATGCTGCTGTTGCGAATACAGCTATCGTCAATGCTAATGTCATCAAAATATGTAGCAACAAAGTGAATTTAACTGCAGAATAGTCGATACAAATGGAACGATCAAGTTTAATTTGGAAAGAAAAATTAGTGGATGATCAAGTTTATGAAACTTAAATACGGTACCCATTGTTTTGATGTTTCAATATTTATTTTTTTTGAAAAAAGTCCTAAGTTGTTGGAGCCTTAAGTATTCGATTTAATCAATTGACACGCTGCACTTCGAGCAACCTTAGTCGCTTGAATGACACAAGTAAGATGAACAATCTGTAGTGATGCCAATACTGACATTGCTAATCTTATCAACTCCGTTCCGATGTGACATTGACTTTTGAACCTCTGAAACTGCCAGTAACAGATATAAGTAGTAAATAGGTCTACACTTTTAAAACAGAGAATTTATGAACAAATTGAATGGTTTACAAAATTTTGATCGTGACGTGACGACATATCATACGAACGTACGTAAATGACACAACGACAATATAATAGGGGTAAACCATTATGGTTCGTCAAGTTCGGAAGTATGGCAATTTCATGAACTTTTGACATTTCTACCTTATTTTTTATGTCAAAAGTCTACGAAATACCCATACTCACGCACTGGACGAACCATAATGGTTTAACCCTAATGTTTTTATTCTTTTTAAATTTCTATCGAAACTTGGTTTTTTTATTAAATAAATTAAATTCGTTTACAATTGGCATTCTAATCCCAGCAATAAAACATTTTGATGAATTATAAATAAATTAATCAAATCTCTTAAACGATCGGAAGTCAAAAGTCAGTTGCAGTAGTATCTGTTTCACATGGAAAATTTTAGGCGATTTCTCTTCCAAAAATGCATAAAATCAAACATACAGCGGAAGGCCAGTCAAAAAAATCCTTAAATTTGCTTCAGCTGTTTTTCAGCTGGTTCTACTCGTACATACAAATCTGCTTCGTATTTATATATTTTAACAAGTAAAACGCGCGTGCGTGTTATTTTATTATTCCACAAATTTAGAGTAACATCAGCAGTTTGTTTATATGAGTGGAACTTTCACCGTACGATATAGGCAGTTGTCAGCACTTTATTTGTATGAGTGGAACCAGCTGCAAAACAACTGAAACCAATTCACGAATTCATCAAAGTTAATTACATCGATCCACTCCGGTCTTATCTCGCTTTCAGCAAAATACATATTGTATTCCAAATACAACAAGAAAGTATGTCGAAAATACTCAGATCAAATCAAGGAAGAGATCCAAAAATTCATGATGAAATACAGAAATACAGAATCTGTTATCGACAGCAATGACAAAAATAAGCGATAACCTCCGATTAATGTGGTTTTATATAGTAAAATTAATGTAAAAACAAGTGAACAAATAGATTTATGTATCAAAAGTATACTTTAAACAAAAGAAGTAACAGCCTTAGTCGTAATATGACGATACATTTACCGTGTCTAAAATGTTGAGGAATAGAAGAGTTTCGCTTTCATTTGTAATTGTAAGTCAACGTAAAACTTAAAAGTTTCAAGGCGACTAGCCATATATTTCGTGTGCTATTTTTAGGTCTTTACACACCGACTAATATTAAGTCGAAATCTCTATCTCTATATTTCAAGCATTGTAGCAAACATTTCAGCGATAAATAAGTTAAAAGTCTACAACTCAAACATATATTATAGGATGCGTGACGGGAAAGAACATCAATGGCAGCAACATTCAAATATTTAATTTTAGAAATTAATTTAAAAATTAAATTGCACAAACTACCGAATCCTACCATATGCAACAAGTATTTTTCACATGCAAATTAAAAGCTCTTTTATAAATTTAAATTCAAAAAGTTGTTGCATTCTGTCGTTATATTATACACACACAGACAGTCGCTACACTGCCTTTATGGTATTTAGTTTGTTACCATCAGATTTTGTATAATATAGTAAATATAGGTATATGGAAGTTGATATATTGTGCGCATCAATTTAAATTTATATATGTAAAGCGATTTTGTTTACTAACTAATTAGCGAAAGCATTTATATTATCATTTAAGCATCGTATTTAATTTCGATGCACATAACCAGCTTCAGCAGAGTGTAAGTCTTTCAAAATACACAAATAGCAAAATATGTTTGCAATTTCATATTTTCATTAACGTATTTTCGGCTCTATTTTTGATATTGTAAGTACGTATGTGCACGTAGCTTATATATACGTACACACACATCACTTATAATACGGAATTTATATTATTATTATACCGACAAACTATACATTTGTGGTTCGGTTGGGTAATACTGCAAAACATTAGCTGATAGGAATTACCTAACACAACTCTCCGACGTAATTGGTATTAAATATTATTAATTGCTTTTAATCCTTCTTGAATTAGTTTATAGCTAAATGTTTAATTCGATACCTTTAAGTAGACGAGAAGTTATGTTCATTATGTCGATTTCATTAAAATAGTTTTATCTCAACAGATTTAAACAACCAATTTAAATTTTTGGTCTAAACGGAACTTTATGAAGCTTATAGCTCTATGTTTCTTTGTTAGAAATATTCATCAAGAAGCACACTATTTCCGTTTAGATATGCTAAATAGTATAACCTGCCGTACGACCTAAGACCACACAAGAACTTTTAATTAGCTCTAATTAAATCGAGAAATGCCTCAAAATGAAGAGATTTTGATCAAATATTAAACTCAGAGTATGCTAGTCAAGTCGAAGCAGATAGTGCAACAACAAACTGCTAAACACCGTTCAATGAATCTGAATATTAATCAGGGATTTGATGATTTTAATGGGGTAAGTTAGCCTTCAATGGCGTACGGTTACGTCTGCTAACCTTTACGAAATTGAGTTGCTAGTGCGAGGTTTCGAAACTCAACCACTGATAGAATCGGTTCATATCAAGGGAGAAATGAGTGCACAGCCTACCGACAAAAATATTGATGGGGAATCTGGAAATCGACTCCTACTGGTTGCGCACCATTCGTGTGTCATTTAGGATGGTTGTTATTATTTATTATGTTAAGTTAGTCTTCTATGACTACACTTCAGTTAAGTGATGAGGAAATAAATGTGGAATCGATCACCCGCATCTACAGTATGTGTAAACAAATGAAGTAAAAGATTTTGAGTCAATCTTTCGAAATTATTTTGTATTTAGATTTAATATTCGGACTGGAGCTGTAATAAAAACCTTACAAACGTTAACTCGTAAACTCGTATACCCATTCGACGTTTTTATAACAGTTTTTTATTCCTCCTCCATAGAACATATCAAAATGGTTTGAAATCATCTGGGTATACAAGTTTTCTACATCTTTTGAATTAGCATTTGTAAGTTACGCATGTGAGCATTTGGTGTTATGTAATTTAAATACTGGTGATTTGCTCACGTATAATGACAGAACGTTAATTGAACCACTGCAGCTACATCGTCTATTTGCGTTGTTAATCTTGTACGTTAATTCCGACCCTGATGCATGTACTGTACATTGTATACAATTATACGCTTCTCGGATTAATTTCAATTTTGAAAGTTAAGTAGACCATTTCCCATATGTTTGATTAGCTTAATTATTTACTTTCTCTCTCTCTGCTAAATTTTAATTATAAAATGTTAGGTGCTAACCAAAATGTTTATTTGTCCATCCAGTTCTAATTTTGCTGATTGATCAATTAAACCTTGGCCATTAAAAATATTGTTCCTCTGAGCAAATACACTAATGAAGCAATAACTTTGAGTCATTAATAAGAACTAACTTTATATATATATGGACGTGGATGTGAATATAAATAGCTGAAGTAGGAACATATCATTTTTGTTTTAATATACAACCCCAAAAAAAGGAACATTTTGAACGAGGGTATGAATTAATTACTCAAGCTTCTATGGAAATAAAATTTTATTGCAACAATAAAACTCACGCGCGTACTCTTCTGTACAGAAAACACACCACCCTTTAAGGGCCTCTAACACATTTTCCTCTTCGAATAAATTTTCACGATTTTTCATTCAAACGATAAATAATAAATTATCAAAATTCTACAAAACTAAAACAATTTCTTGTTCAAACTTTCTTCTTATCATTTTGATAGTCTGGTATCATTAATTTTAATATAAAACCGAAATGATTTTGCCATGCAATGGCTCTACGAGCTCTTCAGCTATATATACCAAGAACATCGTTTTTTCCTTTAATAATAAAATAGTTAATGATATTACACACCGAAAAAGGGAAATACATTTTTATGGGACAACTTTTCACTATTATCCTCCCCCCGAACAACAACACTTCAAACCGAGCCAACGGAGAAAAAAAAAACCACTCTAGTCAAACATACATAGAGGTGTGCGCCGATCTTAAAATAATCGGCGGCGGTGCGCCGACTGGTAAGGGATCGGCGGTGGCGCGCCGAGAGAAATTTATAGTCGGCGGCGGTGCGCCGATCGGCGCGCCGATAAATTTACAAAAAATCTAAATTTTCGAAAATAATGCAAAAACATTTGAAAAAGCGTGCGCAATCCTTTTTACGAACACTGAATTCTTACTATCTTGCGATCTGAAGTATCAACAACTTATACAAGGGGAATCAACCGAGACATATCTCACCTTTTATATTTTGAATGTACAATCACTGACCTTTTATTTTAAAAACATCTGATTTAATGAATCCACGAATGATTAGTGAGTTTGCGTAAATGACATATAAGCGAGAAGGCTGCAAAGCGCAACCAGTAAAAAACGATCTTTTCAAAAACAAGTATTTACAATAAATAAAAATCATCAACTCTGTTACACCCCAAAGTCCACAAAATGCAACTAGCGTTTCTCCGTTGAATTGCAATAGAAATCTTTTGTATTTGGTAATCCATGGAGCGTTGTTCGCCAGAAGCTTTTCTCATTAATGAACAAAATTTCTTAATTAATGTACTTGTTTCGGGACCCATGCAACCTAGCGATTCAAAAGCAATAGGTGTAAATAAAAATTTTTCTTTTAAACGTATGTAATGATTATGCTTGAATCTTTCAGCATTATCTGCAATTGATCCAGATTTTTTGGATGATTGATTTATCTAATTTATCTAATGGTTACATCGCACAAAATCCCAACGTCCGGTCTTTTACCGTCATCTCTAGAAATGCCCGGAGGTTGTAACAGATTGAGCATGAGAAAAGATTTTATTAACTTCATCATGTCCTGGAATCCATCGTCCGCTTTTTTGCAAGATAAACCGTGTAAGCCATCCTTCATAACCTATAAGCTATAAGTCAACTTACAAGTTGGAAATTTTAAGTCACATCATCATACTAGATGTTCTGCAGGTTTGTTATTTCCAACTTATAATTTATATGTCATTTACGCAAACTCACTACTATTATCTTTCGATTTATGCAATAACCGTTCCCGTTGTCTTTAGTCCACCTTCTATGTAGGAGTGAGTTCGTAGTAGAAGGTTTTCGCAAATAAGAGATTTAGATAAACTTAAATTTAAAAGTAATAAGTGTATTAGCTGAGCAGCATAAAGAAACCTGACTTATAAATTAAGAGAGATAAACATTTGCTCAAACCTTGTACTCAAGCACACACTTTTGTATAGATATTTCAATTTAACTTTATATTACCGCCCATTAAAATGGTTGAAAGCAGTACACGTACAAAATTTCGGCGCGACGAAAATACAATCGGCGGCGGCGGCGGCGTGAGCTATTATTTTTCGGCGGCGGCGCGCCGAAAATTTAGCAAAAAATCGGCGGCGCGCCGGCGTAAAATCGGCGGTGCACACCTCTAAACATACACATAATAAGAAATGAAAGCGAATGTCTTTATACGGTATATTGAAGCCTCTTTCGGTAATAAGAATGTGGAAGAAGGCATATAGCTTTCATTATAAACGGCATGAAATCGACCGTAATTTCTTATAGGTTTTGCGTGTTTTTTCATTACAAAACTCTAGTCAGACTTTTTTCCGTTTTTTTTTATTGAACCAATTTACGTGAAACCTAACTCGGGGTACACACAATATAACCAACACATAACATGTACATGGTTGGGCTAAAATAGTTCCTGATGAGAAAATATAGAACTTTGAACGGAATACGTGTATGAGGAAACGAAAACGCAATCCTCAAAGATTACTAAAGTTTGCTGCTGGTTTATTTTTTTTTCTTCGTGTGTGAGGGGAAAGTAAATACACACTTTTATGGTGCTGGTGTCAATGGAGTATATTTTTATCGGCGTAAAAAGTTTAGATGGCTTAATCGAGATCAAGGCAAAGTTTCATTTATTTAATACTTTCCATTGCATCGGGTTTGAGTTTGCGATGTTGATATCGTATTTAGATTTAGTGGCGTCAGCGAAATTTATGAGCTCTGATTTTTAACGTTTATGGTGTTCCGTTGCTGACAAGTATTATGTTCGGAGCGGTGTGTAAATAATGTCGCCATCCAACATTTTATCATTTAATCGAACTGCAATGAGGTTAACATGGCTTTGTGTGCATGTACAAAGGTAGTAAAAATTGTGTTCTAGTATTTATTTGAAGAAGAGCGTAACTGCTGCAGAAATGTTCGCTAATACTGTACGGATAGTCATATTTTATTGACAACGATGTCAAACATTAACGAAACATAAAAAATAATGTTAAAAGAAATGAAGTAAAAGATTCTCTATCCAACACTGACTCAGTTGAAGAAGGATAATCCAACAATACAATGAAAATAGAATTTGTCTTCATTACATAAAGAATACAACACAACAGGGCAAAGTCTGGGGTATGTAAAATACGTAATACGCATCAATCAAGTGGTAAAACGGTTTCTCGGGGTTCCGGTGTACTGAAGGTGAAAATAGTACATTTTCTACCTTGGTGTATATTTCGAGAATAACTTCGTATGTACAATTGTATATAACGAGCGCCAGCGAGTGTATATACAGTTGTACATAAGAAGTGATTCGAGAAATATACACCAAGGTAGAACAATGTTTTATCTCCTGCAAGCTGATATTTCATACATTAGCGAAATAACCACAAAAATTTGGATTTAAAATTAATTAATTAAGCATGTTGTTTTAAAACGCATTCACAACAAAAAAAAACATCATACAGAGAATCCTTTATTTACTTACTCACACACATATACTATCCACCTCAACATTTCGTTCAAATCACATCATTCTGACTACTCTGATTATTTGATCGATGAAGAAGTGACTAACGAACCACTACCGACACCAATTGCATCGCGTTATGTGATTTGTTGGCGTAGTGGTCAGCATGTTTGGTTGATATGCTGCTGGTCCCGTGTTCGCTTCCGCCGTTCGGCGATTTTTTTTTTCAAATATGTAGATGGAAAGTAAATTTACCCTAGGTGGTATATCGTATAGGCTGTGGTTATGTATGTGTTTGTGTTTATATGCAGAAACGCGTAATGTATGAAATATCAGCTTGCAGGAGATAAAATATTTTATACTGAAAAGCCTCCTCAACATTCATCGGTAACACGCAATTTTCAAAATATTGTGTTTTCGTCGATCTAGTGTTTTTCAACACAAATCGTCATTGAACGACCCCAAAATCGTCTCGGATCGTGTGACGCCCGTACAAAACTTTTGTCAGTTAAGTGATCAACAAGGTTCTTCGAGTAATGCCCCAGACTTTTTGATACTCGTCTTTTTTTGAAAACCCCAAGTAAACAACAAGGCACTACGTTTATGAAAATCGTTCAGTACCGAATTTTACATAAAGTTACAAGTACAACCTTGCAACCATTATGAGCCACAACTTTAAATTTTTGGATCTAATGGTAACGTTACATTTTATAATTTTTCTAACGTTACGTCAGTGAACAAAAAAATAAATTTATGTCGCTGGAACCTTGACGGTCATAAGATAAACTTTTACAGATTGAACTACAAAACTGTCTTCGTTTTCTTAACCTCTTACAGACGACAAAAACGTCACAAATATCTCATCTCTCACTTCTTTTGATCGAAGTATTTTCAAATGTTGGATACAAAATCTTGTACTTGCTTAGTTATTACGCATATTTTGCGATAAAACACTGAACAAAACAGCGGTCATCGCTTTTTTGGGGTGTTGCTGTCATTAACAGATGAAATACCGGTCGATTCTGTTTGTGTAATTTTGTTTGTGTCTAAATGTCGCAAAGAAATAATAATAATTCGATGGCGGGTGGCAGGCGTAATGCCGTCAAAATATCATTTCTCTGGAATATTGTTACATCATCATTGCGGAGGGTTAGCTTGTTAAGCTTACAAAACAAAAAAAGGCCAACAATATGGTAAAAATACATACTCCTAAAAAACTGAAGCAAAACAGCAAAGAGACTAATAACAAATGTCATGTCGTTTAAACTTTTTGTTTTTAAATTGTTTGATTTAACGTGTACGGTTGGTTTTTTTTCCTCTCTCTCTCTCTCGATTCGAGTTCGATTTTTGTGTTTGTTATTTTTTGCCGACTTTTTTTTTCGTTCCCCCGTTATAAATTTTAGTTTTGAAACGTGCCATTTTCATAACTTTCATTGAACTCATGCGTTTTATATGAGAATAATAACCTGGAAAAATATTCGTCATGATCGTGAAAGTATCCCAACTGAAACGATTTTCTATTATATCCGAGTTTATAGTTTTATTTTAACATATCCATGGTGATGCACACATAGGTGTAGGTCTTTTGAATGGATTTTGAATGCTTTTTCTCCACAAGAACGTTTTGCTAAGTACCAAAGTTGTGTTGCATAGAATATGGGAATATAGGTGCTGGATGTCGGTACCTATATGTAACACACGATACTCTAAAGGAATGTGTATGCACGATTTTTTTATGTTAGGAGTACATCCACAAGACAAGAGAGATATGGCATACGTGTCTGTGAATTTTAAAGACATCTTTAGTGAACACATAGAGCGGAAAAGTTGGAAACATTGGGTTGAATGCAGTTAAAAGCTTATTGATTCCAAAGTTCTTCCATGGAAAATATGAACAAAGTTTAAATCGGCACACACACCCCGAGCACATGTAAGTACATGGTAAACACCGCTACGAGAGATATAATATGTCTAAGTGTGTATATATTATGTTCCCAGCCATATATTTGATTTGAATATTGAAGATGAGTGTGGAATATTTCGAACATAATTTCGTGTTGTTGATTTTGAAGGATGTGTATAACGTCGACGTAAGACATATACACACAGAAAACCTATCGACACTATTCTATGTTCGTTCAGTTCACATCCAATACATTTATTGTGGATAGGGTGTGTCGATCTTAATTTTTTTTATGTCATGTGTCGGGCCTACCTCACACTAATCACTGTATTTTAATGTTGTGAAAATTGTGGTTATTTCAACGCTGCCACCGATTTTTATAAGTAGGTTGGTAACGGTGGTATTAAGAAAAACTCACATGTATACCAAAATGATTTCCATTTTTGGTTGAGTTTATATTCTAGGCGGCACTACAAAATAAAATTAAAACGGAACATGTGTCACGAAAATTTAGGAATCCAGCCTGGAAGGTCTGATAAGGCTGAAGAATAGCACAAAGGGTGGCCTCAGCGTTCAGTTGTGATTAACATAATTACCACAGAGTCAAACCAAACCAAATCAAGGTTCTATTAGATAAACTTATTAAACACATCCACACTCGTAGATGAGTTCGCGAGGCAACTTAAGGATCTTTTGCTTTTGTGTACATCGGGCTGTCCCTGATCCGACCTTTCATATAAATGCAGTAAATGGCAAGCGTGTTACCAATTTAATTATCGAGTTACCTCTTTTGATGGTTGAGGCGAAATCTTGTACTTCAATAGTTTTAGCACACATTTTGCTACACAAATCCAACTTATGCAAAGAACATTGCTAATTCGGCCGTCGTTATCGATTACGATGGGTATAGAAAGAAATGTGTCTCTATGATGATTAGGGAGGCGTATTCGTTTAGTTATACCTACTATTGTTCAATTCTTCAACGTACAATGGATCTGTAAAAATGTTCTACCCACCGTTTTAATCATCTGCGATTTGTTTGATTTCATTCGAATTTAACATGTTGGTGCGTAGCATCGAGCTGAGAATCTGACTACTCTCTACTTCAATTTGACGACGCACCCTAGTGATGCTTCTTCAGCAAGAAAAAAACATATTTCCCGTTCAGAGTTTATGTACCAAACAATCTAGGTATCAATTTGATATTGTATAAGAAATTATTATTCCCACCCATTTCCCTTCTACATAATATTCGTCCTACATATGTCAATATTTAAACCTTTTACGAAATCCATCTTTACTGCTGCAATCAATATTGTATCTTACAAAATTTTCAACAAATCCTTTAGCTTACCATCGGAAATTCAATAAAACGGTCTAGTATATCATGACTGGTGGAGTTTGTATCCAGCCTCGGGGATAGAATCAGATTTCGTTTTATATAAACATATCCCTATCATCGTTTCCTGGACATTGCAAAGGATATTATTGTGTATAGAGCATACCAAGTCTTACTAACTCTGGGTGTATTATTATTATTTCGTGTGTGCCACATACCATACCATATAGCACAACACACATTTCTATATTTGTATATCGACAGATATGCGGATAAGGGTATCATATCATATTACCGAAATCCATAGCCATAAATATATTTATATTGAATGGTTCGAATGCTTTTGCTGTAAGGAAAAACACGATATCCATATTACGATTATTATGTGGAATCGCATCGTTGAAAAATACCTCTAAATAGAAGATGTATGAAAAAATGCTAAGACAAGCCGATGGAGGACGGCAGGCGAGGCCCGTACGATTTTTGATGTTGACATATTACAGTATTGAAGTGAGTTACATTATCGTACAGCAAAAGACTCTCCGTTTCGCAATAACGCGTTTATAATTGATTTTTCAGATTACGAAATCAAAATAAAAAATAAAACTTGTTTGATGCTTGTTGTATGTTGCAGTTACATTAGAGTGTATGTCGCACATGTTCCATTTCCCGGGAACTAAATTCCCATAATCGCTCACTATTTCTGTGCCCAACAGAAATATTCATGCTTGAAACTCAATTACGAACTGCAGTTTGTTATCTTGTCTGTTAACTTTTACTTTGAAATTGATTATTGATGTGCTTCACTTCTCGAAGTAAAGCACTCAAATCATCGATACAACTTTCCAGAAGTCTTAAGGCTCACACAATAGACTTTTTCGAAACGTTTAAATCATCAACGACAATAATTATTAATGAGCTCTGTTTGGTGTCTCGTTTTATAAAGAAAAATGACGGTTTAAACAAACGAAGTGAAAGATTTTGTTTCTAATACTGAAAGATATTTTAAACTTATGAAGTAAAAGATTTATTGGAGTAACTGTAGTGAGAATCAAAATTTTATAAACTTTTTTGGTTACAATTTTATCATCACTTCTTTCACCTTCTTTTACTACCTCTATGCCTCCACACCACTCTCCACTTAAGTCACTCGACCGTTTTTATCCCGAACGATTTAAATACACCATGGTTACTATTCTTGAAATTTTTCGGTAATAATTCTCTTATTTTGGAGTGAATATACCCTGCGTTACAATACTGGGGTAAGTTTATGAGACCAGTAACTCGTACTACTGTACAAATACAAAAAAAAATCATTGACATAACTCAATAAAAATAATTTTCATCGAAAAAAGAAGAAGAAGAAAAAGTAAAAACACAAATGAAATTTCAGGTTTTTATTATAGATTTTCAAGAAAATTTTATTATATAATCCTGTGTGGGCTACTTATATTTATAGAGTAAAAAGAGAAGACGAAGAAGAGCCAAAAAAATATAAATATAAATTTCCATTTTTTAGGGACTTATATCTGCTCGTAAAATAAACTTTTCTCTCTGTGATTGAAATGAAACGAATGAAAAAGAAAGGAAAAGTTTACTTTTATGTATTTCTCGTGAACAGTAATCACCCAAGATTTTTATTGTCTTTTATTTATGATTCTGGTAAAATAAATATTAATCTTTTATTTTGCATTGATCCTGTCCATTCTACTTTGAATTATTAAAACTTTTTTTATGGTAAACTTAGCGAATGTCAAATTTATGTTCTAACTTGTAAGTCCAACGAAATGCCTAGTCGTTGAGCTCTGGAGAGGGATTACGGTGTCAGTTATATTTTCTCTATTCAATCAAAACTCTACTGATAGAAAACGATTCACTCTTTCACTAAAAGATGTCGCTGCAACAAAACCATTGTCAACCGAAAAATAATTAATTTTTTACTCAACGGATTTCAGTCAAATAAAATGTTATCGTATAGCACATGATTTTAGGACTCCGGAACAGAAATTATTTTTTAAATCGGTCCCATATCGGCTTGGCGAAAAGAGTCTTAAAAAAGGATGTGATGAAACGGCAGCAAACGTTTTTTCAAACTCTTATCGCCAAGCCGATATAGAGTCGTTTGAAAACTGATTACTGTTCCGGAGTCCTGAGGTCATGCGCTATACGATGACATTTTATTTGACTGAAATCCGTCGAGAAAAAAATTAATTATTTTTCTGTTGACAATGGTTTTGTCGCAGCGACATCTTTCAGTGAAAGAGTGAATCGTTCTCTATCAGTAGAGTTTTGATTGAATAGAGAAAATAGAACTGATGCCGTAATTCCACTCCTGGATTGGTTTCTGTTTCTTAATCAAGAGTATGGTAGAAATATTGAAGTGATAGATTTTGCATAAGGCAACAGATTTAATTACTGATATGACGCACCTACCGTTTCTAAAAGGTGAAACAAACAGCCTTTTTAAGTAATTGGATTGCGTATTTAGTCAATGACCTACATCTAATTCGTACGATGTAGGATTTTTATTTTTCATTGTGAAGCATCAATTAACCTTTTAGAAACGTGTATCACAACAAAATCATTAATTGTGGATCGTATGTCTCAATGCTTAATACAATATCATTTCAATCACTTCAATATTTGTATCATACACTTCGCTTTAAAAGGTAACATTAGATAATAGAAAATATTAGCTGGATTTGTTGACGTTAGACTCTTCTGTGCGTAGCAGACAAATGTGAGTATATTTGAAAGGGAAATTTAAAAAAGTGTTCAATTTATGAATCGGCATCGCTGTACAACAGTACAACTAAAAACCAACAGCTGAACGAATATGCTACTCATTGAAAATTCGACATAAACTTGATATTCGTTAAGTGTATATATAGATTCTATGGATTCTATATTATAGAACTTTCGACGAAATTTTTTACTGCTATCTTCTTTCCCGCCCATTCCAAACAAATAATAAAACGAGGATATAAAATTAAATACAACCGGTCAGTTTAGTTTATGTAATCAAAGCAATGCTTTTTATATGCGTGTATTTGAATTTACAGAATCGTAAAATATTTATTGCTTCGGAATTAAATGTTTAAGAAATCCCTGCAAATATTTTAGAATGAAATTAAGTATTTTTAGGATACGTTTGCTATAAATGGCGATTTGGGTGAACTTATAATTTAAGTAGATCAAGCGTAGGAGAATAGCGTTCTAATTTCACATAAAATATCACGGCAAAGTAAAATAGACCAGACAGTAGCGGTTCATTTTCTAATACTGTATGAAAATGAACTCAAATGAACATTGACATAAATTGGAAAATTTTGTTCGCAAAAAATATAGGGCTACTAGATTATTCAGGTCCCTAATCAAATCAGCGCTCCTGCCTGGTTAACTTTACTCTGTCCTGAATATATAGACAAATTGTTTTGTCATTTAGTCCAACAACTTCACGTCAGTTGATACATGTTTATCAATTTTTCTCATTGTCAAACAAATTAAGGGATTTAGCACTAAGACATCACCAGCTACCACCGTTGCTTATTTTCACGATTCAGTTTTAAGAAGATAAATGATAAGTTGGTACGCCTGTGGTTAGATAGAATTAACATGTGAATGACAACTGGAACCTGTGGCAGAGTGTGCGAAGGAATTGCATTCAAATTCGGTTCCATTCTCTCCATTCACCTGTTCTGGCTCTGTCTATCTCCGCCATAGGCGTACTAAATTATCAATACTCTCGTTTTAAGACATACTTAACCTTTTTAAGTTGTAATCTCCCTTATATTTAGCTCCCGTTTACGTGACAGCTGACTCAAATAATCCGCCTCTTCTCTATTGCATAAACGAACCGTCACGTAAATGTAAAGCTAAACGTCGTGAGTGCGGCTGAGTCATCATCCTTTTTTATATTTGTTAAACAAAACTACTGTCAAGAAGAGACAAACGGAGATTTGTTTAAAGAATCGCCTATAGGCGTTTGATATCAAGCTGCTTTAGTTTAACTAATAATGTTTTGATATTCAAGAAAATTAATCAGAGTTTATCGGATATTTTTGCCATCGTTGTCGACATCAGATGATTAACCGTTTCTAAAAGGTCCTTTCAGCAATATTTATAGTTTTTACTTAATATTGCTGACTCGAAGAGAATCTAGCGAAATCAAAAAATACTCTCATCATTTTTCACATGTCTTACAATCACATGCAGACACATCTAAATACGTACACACCTTCACGACGACGACATTAAAACTTTTGCAAAAATTATTATTATTTTACTATGAATAGAAAATATGAAAAGTTTTATTTAATTTAATTAAGAGCAATTAAATTTAATGAAAAGAGTTGAAAATTCATTTTAATAATTATTGTTGTGATGATGGCACAAGTCATCCAAATCCATTAAATGGTAAATTCAATTTAAATGTTACTTTATGGTTAGCATTTTATGAAGAAAATGTGGAGAAAGTTTTTTTTTACTTTTGTTTTATGTTTTAAAACGAAAATCCAGAGTTGAATTTTGTGTGAATTTTCTATTTTAATTGTTCAATGGAAATTCTTTCATAAAACGATAATGTTCTTTTAATGAAACGAATATTTTAAGGTATCTGTTACACACGTAGCACCAGCTTGTTACGAAAATGCGGAACATAATACTTTCGATGGAATATTATTACTCGAGTCACACACAGCAACCACCAAAAAAAATATATATTTGCAATGTACATCCATTGTCCTTTCCAACCATCCATCGAAATAAAATAAAAACTCTTTCGAAAACACCTCATTTTTTATTTAAAAAAAAGCAACTAGTGGCAGATGTTTCTCTAATAAGCCAAATCAAGTTTTACTGGATTTAATGATGTCACGTACAATTGACCACCATCCAAAGAGCACTGCCACGACTACTATCCCATGAACTGGAATTTTGTGCATCATGTAATACATAGCATTTTTTTCGGGTTACGTGACAAGGTTTTAAAAGTATGGACGGGGGGGAGAATGGGTGAAAAAAAAGTTTTTCTTTAAATAAAGTCTGTATCTGGAATAATAATGGAAAATATTTTGTTTGTAATAATAATCTTTGTTTTTATTCAGAGGAAAATGGGTTTTTCGTCTTCTGGTCGATGTGTATGTGTGTGCTGAGAGTTATAATAATAAACTTGCCGTTTGTCGGACATGTACTGAGAACGTTATTAGTTTGAGTTTGTCATATCTCATTTATTTATTCCATAGTTTGTTGTTGTCAACATTTCATATTCCGTTCGTATTGGAGGGTTAGTGATGATACATTTGGATTAGTGTAAGTGAAAGATGGGATCTTACGCAGCAAAATTAGTACAAGTCAATTTGGTACGAATTCTCAGGAGTCCTTTTTTATTATGTCGCAATGTAATTCTCTTCCTTTGGATTTAGTATTAACATTATGTCAACACCTCCAAATCACTTTTTTTTGTACTTACCCAATCTTTTTGTTAGGAATAATTTTCGACTTCATCTTTCATTCCTTGTCGAACTGGAGAAATGTGTTTGGAAACAAAAGCTCAAACGTAATAGATTTCTGTATTATTCTACTACATTTCGTAATAAAATTACTAATGTCAGCGTTCACTGCTATTTTATTTCCATGGAAATTTTACCATAGAGAAGTTACATCAACCAAGGTAAATATAGTGTGGACAGGCATATGTAACCGAATCAGATGTGCGGTGACACAAAAGTTCGATAAAAACGCCATCTCTTCCCTTCGTTAAAAACAAAAAATGAAATAGAAAGTCGAGCCATCTGTTGTAAAATAGCGAAGTGAAACACAAGTAAATCACCCACTTAAAAAAAAGATGTCATTGGTATCGAACTTATGTGCTAGGCCGCGGCTCTGAATGGCATTACCCCCACACTATATCTACCTTGGCTTCACCCGAAAATAGAGCGCAAAGGATCAAGTATAGTGAAAAAAATTGCGGCGCCTCTGCAGGCCAACAGAGGTTTTCTCTACAGTGGCTGACATCTTAGAACCAGTCAATCCAAGAAGTTTTATTGGTTCGATAATTTTAATATTTTCCAGTGCTTACAGGGCTCGCTTGCAATTAGGAAAACTGATAGACAAATCACTGAAAATTAAACACTGGGAACTTTCTAAAATTAAAATTCTACACCTTGACTGGTTTCAAATGTTAGTCACGGTATATCATACAAGATTAAGTTAAGATAAACAAAGCAATCAATGGGTTTCTGACAATTACGCCCTGCAAATAAACGGAGCTCGAATTTTTTATCGATAGACTGCCTCCGATCATGTACATCATGTGTTATACATGGTTTATCGTGTAATGCTGGAAAAGTATTCTCTTACACATTTTCTCAAAACTAACTCTTCAAAACTTCATCATTATCCCACGGCGGCTCTGTCGTTGAAGCTTTATCATCGTCTTCTATTCGATTTTTATCCCACACAACCTTCAGAGTTGTGTTTATTATGCATCGCATTTTCGTTCAGTTTTTAAACAGGCTTTGCCACCAAATTATGGAGAACTCACATTTTGTGTAGTATCTGAATATATTTCGACTGATTATTATGTATGTCGAAAATCTGGATTATGTTATGTTATATGCCTATTTTGGAAATGATATGCACTCGTTTCTGTCGCCATAAAATACGGCATAATCCACTGAAGATTATGGTTGTAAAATTCAGAGCATTTCAATTAGCGATTTCCCCAAAATCCACATACGCTTTTTTTACATAAAATTAAAAAGGATAATCACATAATTTATTCATTATGACTGGCATCGGCCAGACCATAGATAAAAGACAGAAAATGGAAGCATACAACATTTATGTTTACTTTAATCATCTTAACTACTTACAGGTAGATTTGTAACAGATTTTCAACAATTTTGTATTTATTGTATGGTGAATAGCAGATTTTAACATGCCTCATGCAATATGTACGTTACCATCCAACCGAAAACGATGCATTCTTCATTATTTTATTGTGTCGCCATTGGTTTTATAAATGAAATTTAACGTAATACTCTAAAGCGTAAATAAAATACGAACTAAGCTACAACAAAACGTCAACATTCAAATCCAATTGCCATTAGGGATGCTTTTTGTTTGGCTGCTACATTTTTTTTATTCTCACTTGTATGAGAGGTATAGTTATCCTTGCGGTACTATTCAAGTTCCGTCTATATAACACAAAAGATAACCCGAAAATGTTGTTTCCGAAATGGTCAGTTGTGGCTACTTATGGAAGGCCGTAAAAGATTTTGTATGATTCTGGTGTATACTCTTTACGACCCTTTAGTGCTAAATCCTGCTTGTAGTATATATGGTTCCCATTTGGTGTATTTCGGTGTGTGTTTTCTATTCTTTCTTTTTTTATTCACAGCACATTTATTCTGAAGGTACAGACGATTTTACTTTAACACCATTATCTATCAGCTACCTTCTGGGTGTATGTCGACAATGTGTATAAAATGGTAACAGTGATTCTGGCAATGATTCCAACTAAATTTTTTATCGGCTTGGATGACGTGTTTCTTTGAATTATTAAAAAAATGCAATCGCTGGGGAAGATAATTGAACGATTTTGGTTAAATTATCTTCAGATTGTTCGTAGCGGAGCGGAAACGTTACCGTTAACAAAATCATCCGAAAATAACTTAAAAGTAGTACAAAGAGCCATGTAACACTATCTAGAGGCAGACCACCAGAGAGCCGAAGGCGTGGGCCATAAGGCCTGCACGTCAAAATAACAGTCTGCCAATAGGTGCATATCATATTTTATCAGTCGAGAACAGATATATCGAGATAAACAAAACTCGAGATTATCGTTCTAGACAGATAAATGGAATTAACCTGTTGACAGCACGAATATGACCAGTATTATTATCGGGTCTATTACGTTCACCGATCAAAGTACTTTTAATTTGTTGATTTCAAATCTTGTACTTCAATTTTTTTAACATACATTTTACTATATAAAGGACCATATCACTTAGAGCTTGTCATTATTTTTGTCGATCTGTTTATCAATAACAGATGGCAGCAAGTGGCAATGTATTGTTCGAAATGGAAACATATTGGGGAGCCTCCAGTCAGAGTTGATGCATTGAATTGTGGTATAGTATTTTCGATGCATTTTAAGACATGAAAACAATAAATTGAATTAAATATTTTACACATAAAATGTCACTGGATATATATGTTCAGTTCATGAAGCAAGTACGATTGTCATATTTAAAAAAAAAGAAAAGAAAAAATAAAATTTTTGTCAGTGGTGTGTGTGAGATGATTTTTCATTGAATTTAGGCTCATGAATACTCTAGGTACCTCTATGGGGAGCCGTTATTCAGCAGTGGATAGAAACAGGCTAAAATAGAAGGAAGAAGAAGATTGTTCGTAAATGAAAAAGTTTATTAATCATCAATGTTTGGTTTCTTTGGCTTCTTTGCTTTCCGACTGTTCAGTGTAATTAGAAAAAAGGCTAAATTCTAAATCGGAATCATTGACTGCAAGTGTCAGCACCCATCATTTAATTTGGGTGATTGAGCCATTAAAATCAAATGAAAAATAATAATTTGGATATAGAGAGGTCTCGAAAACGTTCAAATCTATTACTTCTTTTTTTCCAAATAACGCTCAATGTTTGATATCAATTTTTTTACTTCGAAAAATTATGGTCGAGCGTTATTATCTCTGGAATGACCATTGGATATCTTCCTTGTACAAATATTTTGAAGCACTCCACCGTTATTTTCATAAAATTGGTACCAATTGAGAGTAAATATTGGTAAATCGAATAATTTTTGACTCTCAACCAAAAACTAATAACGTTCGTTTATTACCATCCATTTTCCTTCTGTAATTTTACTGTCTGTTTTGATATAACAAGAGAACCTTGGTCGTCAGAGCTCATCGTTTATTTATGTCATCGTTTTCGATCCAAGACGCTGTTATAGTCCTAACATCTTAATAAATTGAAGGGTCATGCTGCTCTTGATCTAAATATTTCAGAATTGTTAACAATATGCTATTAAAAAAAGGTCCATTGACCATTGGATGTTCAATCACTTTTCATTAAATATTCGTATCAGTTATTTCATGTTTTGTGGCTGTATTTTATTGACGTCAATCGGATTTATTGAAACAATAAACCAAATTATGTGATGTACCAGTTCAATTACAAAAAAAAAGTATTACCATGATATCAGCACACATACACACAACAAATAAATTTAATTATTCACAGCAACAAAACACTTTAATTACCTCGGTGAATACAAGTTCCATGATCAAACTGAATAAGAATTGATTAGCCACTTAATTATCAATATAGGACCTATTGAATTGCTCCATCATAATCTCTGCATATATCCATACACACGTTCGTAGTCACCGTGCCATATGTGTCCAATCTCCAATAACACGATATTCGAGTATTTGGGTATCGCATCATGCCCATATAATACAAACCTCGCCGCTATTGGAGTTATCGCTATGCGATCAAAATGATATATTGTCTATTATTGAATGTCCAATTTAATAAGCTCCACTTTAATAACGGTTCACGTACTACGACGACATGTTCTGGTTCATTTCTCATCAACATAATTGCAATAACTTTATGTGTAAATTAAACATTTCCATTCGTGCTATAAATACAATGGGAACAATGGCTATTCACAAACTCGTACATAATAGGAATGCATAGCTAGGATGAGAATTAAGAAAGAACTAATGCAAATTCTTGAGATGAATTTTACCACAAATTTCGAATGTGGAAACTCTTAGGAACACTGTTGCCAAAACTGAACTTTTTAGATTCTTTGAAAATAAGGTACAAAAATGCATTCAACTTCAGAAGAACCTGTGACACTCAAATGTACAGCTAAAGAAAAACTGTACTGTTGCACCGTCTTCAATTGTTAGATATTGCATTGTCTTTAATGCAATCAGACAAATGTCAGGACACGTATTAAGCAATAATTTATTCTTTTAATAATCCCGATTAGTTGATATATTCCATAATAATCTAGTAGTTTCGATACAACAAAACTACTCAACTAAGTGTGTGAACAAAAGTTAACTTTAAATGTTTACGAAAACGAAACTGAATTGACTATTCGTATTCTCATGTAGAGCACACAGGTTTCTGGATATCTTTGAAACAAATACGCCAGTGTAATTTCGGATGTAGAACTAAGCCCCCCGTAGCTAATATAATACTTGATTCAAACCGAACGGAGTAAATTAGGCTGTATTCAGTTTATGAAGTTGCTGATAAAGTTCTAACATTATCCATTTAGCATACCTGCAGTGTGGACAAAAGCCACCCCAAAAAAATATTACAAGACCCAGCTGCGAGAACAGATAAATCTGAACAATCACCTAACCGTGCTGTTAACTTTTATCTCAAAATTTATTTACGTTTTGGGATATAATCAAGATTTCACCCAATGAAGAACTTCATGTTTTCCCATGTTATATTATTATACAGAGAGATTTTTTCATAACCCACCACAACTTAATAAACTAAGATTATGCTTCTATGGTACCTTATTGTGGGGGGACATCCATAAAGTACGTACCAAGGAAAACCTTTTCGTTGAACCTGTTACAGACGGATGTCATCTGGTAGCGACAACTACAGCAATAATAAGCGACAAGCTCCGATTAATAAGGTCTTATATAGCAAAAAGCATGTTCAAAACAAATGAAGTAAAAGATTTCTGAAAATAATCTCTGAAAATCTTCGATTATACGAAGTAATAGGTCACATAGTAAAACTGTTAATATGCTTGCCGTTTGTGACAGGTTCAATTTTTTTCCACGTCTTCACATATTCTTAAAGCCGAATCGAAATGATAATTGTAATTTTGCCAAGGTCACTAGAGAGAATCCGCTGTTGTCAGCTGAACTACTCGAAGTTATACCGTATTTTTAGAAATTGCCAATTGTCTTACATGCACGGAGTTTCAAAAACCGACACATTTTCTGTTTTGTGATTTACTGGCTTTTTGTGAGTTTTGTATGTATTTTTATATGGAGAAATCAATGACAAAGAAACTGAAAATGTGTCGGTTTTTAAAAATCCGTAAGTGTACACAATGTCTTAATTTTGACTTATTTTCCTTTTTTTGATCTACCGTTTTGCACACATCAAATTAAGCATTTCGGTTTTTACATCGTTTCTCTGATCGTTCTCTTTTTCCATTTGAAATAGAATTGAAAAAAAAAGGACAATCGAAGAAGAATCGAAAATGCTTAGTCTTATGTGCTAGGAAGGAATAGTACTGTTTTGCACATGTAAATACTGCCACTTTCCACTTTCGTATCGACGCTGTTCTTGCTTTTATTCTCCATTTCTCTGTTTTCTCCCATTTGACGTTTGAAATACCATACAGAATTAGGGAAACCAATGATACGGACAGTATAGATACAAAAATGGCAGTATTTACATATTCAAAACAGTACAGTAAATTGTATATCAAAAGCTACAAAAGCATTTCATATATGACACTTGAGTAACAATTTGCGTCACAAGAAAACTCTTGCGTAGATTCCAGCAGTCAGTTTCCGAATACAATAACGAAATGGCACAAAATGTGTTTCGAAGATTTCGCTATTGAGTGTTTAATATTAATTAAGTAACGGCAGATATCCTTATTTTGTGAAGAGGTTAGGCGAAAATTTACCTTTTCATTCAGAGGGTGAAAAAGGGTCTTTTCGCAACAAGTGAGGAAAAGTAGGACTTTCCATTGCCTTTATTGCGAACAACGCTGCATACAACTCAATGATAAATGCTTTTTTAGGCACTAAATGTGTAGACTCGAGGCCGCAGGTTGTATAAATAACTATTAAAATCAAATTTTCTGACTACTGCACCCAAGTGCAAGTACTATAAGTGTAACTTGAACTTTTATGTGAGCGGAAAAATGTCTTTCAATATTTTGTTCGTTGTGCTTTAACGTACTTTATGGACGGACTCCTTGTTATTTATTTTACTTTCATTTTTTTTTGGGTGTTTGTGTGTGCTTTACATCCCACCAATATACCGCACAACAGAAAGAAATGTTCATTTTCTCGCCGTAGCCAACGCTATCGCCTACACATTCCTGCATATATTCTGTGGAAGAGAAGGAACTATATAACTATATAACCGAAACAAACAAACAAACATCGCATAATATTATTTTATAATCGATAAATTTCCACATAATTTTTCTATACGAAGAAAATCTATACATGACAGAAGTATTTTCTTATTAAATAATAAATATTTAATAAAACAATATATCTTTTTATACAATAATACACATTCATAAGAAAATTCATTACGTGTAGAAACAATAAAGAGTGTTGACATTCCTTTTATAATATACATTTTTTTTTATATATATCCATCGAAAAATACGTGTAGATCTGCGGTGTGGAGAAATTGGGAATATTATACACATAACTTACAGAATTGGGAGTGCTATTCTTTTTTTTTCTTGATTCAAGAAAATGGAAGAAAACAAGTAAGAGGAGAGAAAAAAAAACATTCCAATTTGTATTCCAAGGACACAATCAATATTTTTATGTGCGCAACAACTGTCGCCCCGTATCGAAAGGGATTGTCGACCTATAAATGAAGTATTGAGTGCAGACAGATATACGACGATATGGTGTTTACACACATATAGACAGTTGTATGAAAATATGTATATATATATATATATCAACGCAATGGTAAGGCATTTTCTCATATATATTACGCATATATGAGTGTACTTTTCCTTCGAAGGATATTGTAGCGACGGAGGTAATGTTATACACCTTCTGTAAGCAGACTTCCCACCCACTGAAACTAATCGAAATTTCAAATGTATGAGTAGCAGTAGTTTTAATGAATGAAACGTATTGAAATGCACTAGGGATGGAAAGTTGTCATAGCTCACATATTTAGTTTGGCATAAAGTGTTAGGTAGTTTCCTCACTCTCACATTTGTAGCATTTGAAATTTGGATACCATACTACGTAGGATATAGTGAAATTACATTAAAATTTAAAAAAGAAAACGATTTTATTAAATAACAAATCTTCATCTCTTACTGACAACGCAAACAATAACAGACAGTGCGCTCTGACATCTCCTCATAATATATAGCAAAATGTTTTTGAAAACCAGTGACGTAATAGATTTGAGATCGAACACAAAAAGTTTAATCAAGAGAAGTAGTGGATTCATTGAATATACCGTGATACACTTGCCTTCTACGACAGATTGCGAAAAATGTCGATCAAAATAAAAACACAACCGGTGTTAAAATTCTTAAAATCGACAGGTAATTTTGATTGGAACACTTTGTTTGCTCATGTCTTCACTTCATTTGTCTAGACATTTGCATTTGCCTATGATAAGAGAATTCTAACCAGCCCTCAGCAAATATTTTCGTTGTAGAACACAAATGAATATTTGTTTCTGAATTAGTGAATCTTCTGGACATGAGCGCTTCAGACATCGGCTTAGGATTAGAAATTCAGATACAGTGGAGGTCAGTAAAATGTAGATATGGATTTTTTTAGGTTGTTTTTCAGCTGGCCCACTCATACAAACAAAATAGCTTATACGGCTTTATTAGGGTTTTACACCGCAAGTGTGTATAACTGTTTCACCCATATAACCATATAAAATCCGTTTTGCTAATACCAGCTTAAACTAATGTCTAAATTTCACTGACGTCACGTGTATTCCTGATAAGCGTTATTATCATGGTGTTATAGTGAGGTTCCTCTTATCGCTTTATTGGTCATAGATAAATAGGTGAGTTTCGAAACGTTGTGGGATCTTAAATAATTCACCAACATTTGGTGGACCTTGTCAGACCTCACATCTCCATTAATTTGTGAATGTTTAATAATTTTATCAAAAAGTCTTTAAGCTAGCTGCTGTTTGTCTAATCTTTTTGTGTAAGATCTCTAAAAAAAACATTTAACGAAACTTACATGTTTTTGAGTGGGGGGATCCCTGCAATAGTTGTGTGCTATTTTATATATTATTCGGAGTTATATTCGTGTCTATAGTTGTCGATAAGAAAATAAATGATATTTGTATCTCTACATGCACATAACGATAGCAAAACGTGAATAAATTTTCATTTGGCAGAGAAAATTTATTACCTCAAGGTATTTTAATTTTCTTTGTATAAATTGTTTTCGCTTCTTTTTCTTCTTCTTCTCCTCCGATTCTTTTTCTCGCTTGCTGTCTTCGGTCATGTTCATAGCGGTTCACGCTTAAGTAATTAACATATTTAATTGGATGTTTTATTTTATTTTTGTTTGTCCTATAATTTTTCTTAAACTCATCCTGCAGTCATGAAAGAAAGAAAGAAAAACATCTCCTTTCGTCAAGTAGAAAATTTTCTTTTCTTTTTTGCTGTTGTACAAATTTTACTTATTTGTTTTTTGACGTCTTACGATTATTTTAACAAAGAATATGTACAGCTTGATGTCTATTCGGGAATAAAAAGGGAACAAGCACCAGCTGATGATGCATTATTAATACTTGGTCAGAACATTAAGATTGATTAGAGTTATTTTCATAAAAAACTTTTTTCCAAGACATCAATCATAAGTTCTTGTATTTTTCTCACATACATATATTGTAGTGACGATACATGATGATATATATGATTGGAATTTATTTAAGTTTTATATTTCCCATTTAATATCATCAACGTTCGAGCCTACCAGTAGGTACTATATTTCCTTTTTAGTTCAGTTGACGACAAAAATGAAATTGGTGTAAGTAAAACAGTGTGAGTATAAATCAGTAGACGTATTAGCGTCGATTTGATTATAATCACGCCACACGTTTTGCACAATTTTATATATACGAAAAGAGCTGAGAGCTCTTTGATTCAGCCTGTAAACCAGAATGTAATTTTACCACGGCAGAGTAAAGTACTAAGAGTAATTATACCTAGAGAGGAAATTGCGAACAAAAATACGTAAAATATGTGGTCCCAACATAAAATACGAAATGTGTATTGGTATGTGTGTTTGCCCTCTTAATTGAGAGGGCAAATTGAACTGTCAAAAGCGTCAACGCATACATGTATTGGTGTAAAATTATACGAAATGTGTATCTTTAACAAATTGATGTTGGGACCACATTTCGTGGTACGAATTTCCTCTCTAGGTATAATTACTCTAAGGTAAAGTATAAACCAGGCAGGAGCACATGACTTGACTAGGGACCTAAATTATCTAGTAGCCTTTGTGTTTTACAATAAAAAAGATCAATTTATGCCAGTGTTCATTTGAGGTCGTATGACAATCTGTCACACGGGGTGAACATAGACACATTGATCAAACTTCTTAAAAAGATAAATAGTTCGGACACATTTTTATCATGTCGCATTTTGTAAAAGGAGAAATTAAGTAGAAAACTATGCAAAAAGGTATCTGTTACAGCACCCATTTGAGTTCATTTTCATACAGGTCACTTATTTGACGTTTCAAAAATGAACCGCTCCTGCCTGGTTTATTTCACTCTGCCGTGAATTTTTAGCTTCTATTTAAGAGAGTAAAAGGGTTTAGCTTCGGACAAAAACCAAATACTATAGCGTCATCTCTTTTAATTGAAATGAGACTCGTATTGTGTCTTGAATAACAATAGAAAATCGAACATCGAAGACACTTATCATAGAAATGTAGTGAAAACAAAATGGCCGCCGTGATAGAAAAAAAATTGTTTTTGGTTAATTTCTTAAAAATAAAAACTTACTGTTTGTTCAAAAATGAAAAGGATGCGTTTAATTACCCGGCGCATTAAAATATTTGAAATTTGAATGATTTTTTCCACAGCTACATATTTTTGCATGTTAAGTTTCTTACATTTTTTGGCAGATAGCATTTTAATAGTAGGAAACTTAGATTTCGTAGGAAGAATTCGCGGACGGAAAAATGTAAATTTATTTTGAGTCTGAGTATTGTTCTACATCTATGATTTCTCTTAGATCGTGTTTCTATTCAAACAAATCGATGGTCTTTGAATACTCAAATCTGTAGAAAGACCGTCTGCTTCATACATTTAGCAAAATTTTTACAAGAAGTTTTATCAGCACTTGAAGTGACGATATTGGAAACACGAATAAGCATCAGGGAAAAAAAATTGTCAACAATTATAAAAAAATGTGGCTCCTCTACAGTCCAACCGACTAGGCGAATAGATCAATTTTTGCATTTATCAATTAGTTTCAGTGATCATTCTAGTAATTATTACGCACTACATGGGAATAGAGTTGAATTAAATTCTACTTTACACACATTTAATAGTTGCTTTTGTTATTCAATGCACAAAACTTATTCTACAAAACCAGTTCATTCGGCCAACATACATTTCTATTGAAATGGCAATTGTCAAAATGACATCGAAGCCATTGATTTATGATGCCGAGAAGGAACATTCATCTCGCAGAAATTTTACTTTTTCATTACTTTTTATCTTTTTGTATTTACTTTGAGTTATCATGAATAATGAAAAGGATTTCATAAAAACACAAAAAATTAAACAAAACAATAAAAGAAATGAAAAAGTAAAATTTCTGAGAGATGAATGTACCTTCTCGCCATCATAAATCAATGGCTTCGATATTATTTTGACAATTAAAATTTCAATAGAACATGTATGTTGGCTCAGTGGACTGGTTTTGTAGAATAAGTTTTGTGCATTGAATATTTAACAAAAGCAACTATTAAATGTGTGTTAATTATAGGTTAATTCAACTCTATGATTCCCATGTAGTGCGTAATAATTACTAGAAAGATCACCAAAACTAGTTGATCAATGCAAAAATTGAACTTGACTTGAAGCAAATTTATTCGGTATTTGAAAAAGAGTCGCTAATATATGCAGCTATAGTATTTTTGACAACTGTTAAAAGTTATGGAATGTATTGTGGATTGGATTGTTTCGATTTATTTAAAATTCTCAATAGTGGCTGGGTTTTAACAGTTAGCCGCTGTACAACACCATCGATTTCTTTCAATAAAGACACGATCTAAGAGAAATTATAGATGTAGAACAATACTCAGACTAAAAATAAATTTACATTTTTCCGTTCGCAAATTCTTCTGACGAAATCTAAGTTTCCTACTATTAAAATGCTATTTGCAAAAAATGTAAGAAACTTTACATGCAAAAATCTGTAGCTGTGGAAAAAAACCATTCAAATTTCAAATCTGTTAATGCGCCGGTTAATAAAACGCATCCTTTACTATCTGACAGATTGAAATTGTCAACTGTCTCGAAATACTAAAAACTGTGCATTTCATTTTTGAACAAACTGTATTTCAAAAAATTGAAAACATAATTTAGTGGTTCGTGACATAAGAAACGGTTTTGATATAACAACTTATGTGATTATTCTCGATGTACTGCCGAAAAAATGTACCTAATGTTGAAAAAAATTTTGCCTCGCAGACGTGTTTTAATTGTGAAAAATATTCGTGAAAATGAAACAATATTATTTTTTAAACACATTTTTCTTAAGTAAGGTTTAAATTAACTGTTCGTCCATTTTTTGCTGTATTCCTAAGCTAGCCCTATTTTTCGCGCAATTTTGGTTCTTGTCCGAAGCTAAACCCTTGTACGCTCTTAATGTTCAATATCTACATAAACATGCCGAGTTGAGAGATCTGTTTTAAGCGCAAGTAATTTTGATCTTAGTTCGCAAGAAGGCTCAGGCATTACGGAGCACCACTAGCTTTGTTTTTCAGTAACCCCCTCATTATTCACTCTACAATACAGTGACGTATCGCAGGACCGTTGGTTCAACGTTTCGATTATTTACCATTTGTTACTATTCATTTTCAATTTTCAGTGGATTTACGACGTCAATTTCAACAAAAGTACTTTTTGGCAACGGACCATTAGAATACATAAGTATAAGTGGAAATGGTTCGTGGTATGATTGTTGACACGTAATTGAAAAACAACGTCTGTTTGTAGCTAGTTGGAGAAGGTACTTTATTATACTGTAGTTCATAAGTTTCTAAACTTGAATTTTGCGCATAGTTCGAAAAAAATGAAAAATTGCAAAAAAAAATAAAATCTGAAATTTCCTAGGGCCTCAGACGAACCACCATTCTACAGGTTTCCTCAAAACCAGCCTAACTACATTTTCAATCAATTTCACGATTGTCTAGATTGGAGCGTCAATAAATTTTGATAGAATCACATTTAGCTACACTAAAAGACTGAAAACAAAAATGGTCAGTAATTCACTTGACGTCGACAGCAATTATGCCATTTTACCCCCTTAATGCAAAATATTTTCGTCGAATAGAGTCTCAATCAATTATGTATCAACACCGACCGTCCAGACCACACAGTATCACATCCTAATCAATTACCATTGAAAATGTACGAATAATGTGTACCGGTGCCATCGGCAAAGATTAGCAAATGCAATTTATGGTTCATGTACATCGAAAATCTCCCTTTATTAGACATTAAAAAAAATTCATTGAAATAAATTCAACTAACGAACAAAAATATTGCTTTGCCGTGTCTACTATCACCATAATTAATCTAGAGTGTCTTCTCTATGTTAACGTTATCTCGTTCATTAAAATAGATTAAGCACCTTCAACGAATTTATATAAAGCTTTTTTAATACCACACACACTATTGTGGAATGGCAAACAAGAAGAGTATAAGCATGCAATTCGAAACAGGACGAAAAAAAAGAGAATGAGAAGAAAATTAACACAATAATGTTATGTCTTTCCGAAAATTGTAGATTTTTTTTCGGTCGGTTTTGTTTGTTTATGGTTGTTGACTGTTACTATTTCTGGGAAAATTTATTCTGACAAGCTAAAGTGTCTTGTTTATTGTTATGTTATGAATGAAAATTCGTTTTTTGTATTTTTCGTTCATTCTTTTCCTTTTTTTTAATGTTTGTACGCAGCGAACGAAAATAATTTCTAATTAAGTGGGACATATACCTGGTTTTAATAAGAAAGGTGCAAACATTTGGTGTGGTAAGCAAATTTTTATTACACTTTCACTGGTGAAATTTGTTGAGATGAGAAACCTTTTGGCAAGAAAACACAGTGTTGTTGACTTTAGGCAAATTTGCTGTTAAGAATAGGTAGAAAATAGAAAAGTTGAAGCATCTTAAGCTGCTGTGTGACTTTGCTGCCAAAAGTAACAACAGCTCCATCGTATTTGATAAGAATCGTGATCTGTCTGTTTTCACCGAACATGTCGAGGAATAATGGTAAACAAGGGCCAACCAATCCCAAGCAGGCTAAACGAGATTGGAAGGAGGTTGACGTGGATGATGCGGATGAGCATCCAGTTGACACGGATTTTGATATCAAATCTATGCTGAAGGCACTGTCAGGCAAGATGGATACATTAAACAATTCGATGAGTGGAATAGACAAAAATCTGAACAACAAGATTGACAATCTTGATGCCAAAATGTTGACCCGAATCAATGATGTGAAGGCTGATCTGGACAAACAGCTACAAACAACTACCACTGCCATGGATCAGCGGCTTGTGAATGCAATGGATGATGTGAAAGTGAGGTGTGAACAGAATGTGTCGAACGCAATGATGTCAATGAGAGATTGTGTCGATGAAATACGTGCACATCACGAGTCCAGACTAGATAGACTCGAACGTTATTCATTGGAAAAGGATGTCATCATCTCTGGCGTGCCATTGGAAAGCAATGATAGTCCGCTTAGCGTTATGGGCGACATATGTGCTGCCTTAAACTGCAACTTGAAGCAAGGGGATTTTGTGGATGTTTTTCGTCTTGGACATACTGGTCGAAACGCCAAAAATGCACGCTCTGTACCGATCGTCGCGAGGCTACAAGACAACTGGGCCAAGCAGGAATTAATTACAGCCTACTTTCGTAAAAAGAATCTCAATCTTAAGGATATTGGATTCAGGACATCCAACCGAATTTACATTAATGAACGACTCACTGCCATCAATCGTGAGATCTTCAATCGAGCTGCAGAGGCTAAGAAATCCAATCTCATATTCCGATTTTACACAAGACGTGGTCTTGTATATGTTCAACGGCTTGAAAAGGATCGACCGGCGTGCATGTTTTCCATGAGTGATTTGGATGTTGTATTCCCGCAAAATTATGAATGTCAGCGCAATGTCAGGGGTCGTCGTAATGTTCCAATGCAAGGACCAGTCGTGCATCCAACTAATCCAACTAATTCAGTCGACATGGCAAACGGGCATCAAACAAACACAGAAAATATGGACGATGAGCATCCAACTAATTCAGCTGATATGAACAATGAACAAATTGATTCGATTTCGCCGATAGCCACTGATCCTAGTCCTCATGTCAATGTACAGAACCAGCATACCAATGGCAGCAATTCTCCGCAGGCGAATGAATAGTGTCGGTGCACAACGAAACAACGCATGCCAAGATATGTATTTCCTGTTTGATTTTTGTTTAATTTTTCCTAGTAAATTCACGAGTTTTATTTTGTTAGTTTTGAGCCTCATACTGCATTACATTTTTTTCGGACTGTACGGAGAGCGTTTTTTATTTGGTAAATCTGTAAGCTTTAACTCTATGACGACGTCTACAAATTCTTCTGGCCGCATTTCGTGCTCAATGCTTGTGTGTCTATTGCTATGTGTCCCTAACAACCAACTTGAGTAGTTCACCAGCTAGCAGTGGTATGGTATGTATGGCTAATATTCTGCTCAAATTAATAATTAAACTGGCCAACGATCGCCTCAACATTTGTCATATCAATGCTGGTTCCATTCCTCCGAAGATCGACGAATTTCGGTACGTGTTTGATGGCGTTATGTTTGACTTAATCGTAGTGT
Organism: Bradysia coprophila; assembly: GCF_014529535.1. Classification (NCBI taxonomy): domain Eukaryota; kingdom Metazoa; phylum Arthropoda; class Insecta; order Diptera; family Sciaridae; genus Bradysia; species Bradysia coprophila. The sequence continues at coordinate 7,927,127 of NW_023503608.1, forward strand.
CCGAGACGTGGTTAAAAAGCTATCGATCAAATGCATCTATTAAGCTTGAGAATTATGAAGTCGTCAGGAATGATAGGTATGCTAAGCAGAGTGGAGGAGTGGCGATTTATGTGCGGAAGGGATTAAACTACAACATTCTTAAATCATCGGAAGGAATCAAGTCGGAGTATTTGTTTCTCGAAATAATATTTCCTGACTCTAAAATTCTAGTTGGCGCTTATTATAAAGCACCGAAAGTCGAGGAACTGGATATTTTTGAAAATGTGGTGGCAGAGCTCACTGATGCGTACGATGACATCATTATTCTTGGCGACTTTAACGAAAATCAATATGACAAGGTCAACAACAATCCGTGTTCTTACTGTGTCCGCAATATGTGCACCAAGTGCAGGTTTTCTGATAGCCTTGAAGCAGTTGGACTAAAATCAATTGGCACAATTCCCACGCATTACCCTGAAAATGGCCGGCCTTCACTCATTGATCTATTCCTCACTAACCGACCTGAGAAAGTTCTTTTATTCAATCAGGTATCACATGGTCTATCAAAGCACGACATTATTTTTGGGTCTTATGCCTGCAATAAGAAACTTGGGGAAGCCAAGCAAAAATTTGCCCGGTTCTATAGCAGCATCAACACTGAATCGTTGTTTAGAGATGCGAGTGTGGCAGATTGGAATGCAATCTTCAGAACAACAAATGTTAACGAGAAGGTTGATTGCTTCAACTCTGTCCTTCTGTCATTATTGAATCATCATGCACCGCTAAGACCTTTTAAAAAGAAAACTTCATTGTCATCGATAAAACCATGGTTCACAAATGAAATTAAACGAGCAATCGTCGAGAGAGACCTGGCATACACAGCGTTCAAGAATGGAACCGTTCCTAGGCTACACTATAAACAACTACGCAATGCGGCCACCAGCCTCATCAAACGTGCTAAAATGGACTATCTGAAGCCAAAGCTGGATACCAAGCTAGGTACTAAGACAATATGGCGTAATCTTCGAGATGTAGGTGTCGTTTCTTCGAGCAAAGTTAATCCAACGTTCACTGCTGATGACTACAATAGGCACATTTCGTCACGAGCAACTACTTCATCAGTTTGCGCGACAACACCAAGAACTACTACAGTGAATGATGGTGAGTTCGCTTTCAGAAATATTACGTCTGCTGATGTGGCTAGAGTGATTAACACAATTAAATCCAAAGCAATTGGACTCGACGGTGTTCCTATTGTGTTTGTTAAGATCATACTCCCGTTCATTCTTCCAGTATTAACTCACATCATCAATTACTGTTTCACAACATCTGCTACACCGAAGTGTTGGAAATTGGCGAAAGTTATTCCAAATCATAAAAAAACCAGGTCACGGGGATTGGATGATTTTAGACCTCTGAGCATTCTACCATGTTTATCGAAGGTTTTGGAAGTGCTTGCGAAGGAACAAATTGTGGAATACCTGCGTGTACATACTTTATTGGATGACTATCAGTCAGGCTATCGTGCTAAACACAGCACAGAGACAGTGCTGCTACGTATCACGGATCATGTAAGACGAGCATTTGAGAGAAAGAAACTTACCATTCTCCTATTATTAGACTTTTCGAAAGCATTTGACACGATTCAACATGGCAAATTACTGGAAAAGCTAGTTTCCAATTTTAAGTTTACTCCATCTGCTGTTTCGTTTGTTAAGGACTACTTATCCGAGCGTATGCAATGTGTTTCGATTGATGATCACTTGTCACAGCCTATTGCAGTCAGTCAAGGAATTCCCCAAGGATCTGTTCTGGGGCCATTAATTTTCTCTCTATACATAAATGACCTTCCGTGCACACTTCGACATATGCTATATCACCTTTTTGCTGACGATGTGCAGCTTTATTATTCGACGGCTGACAAGGATTTGGGAGATGCTGAACAAAAGATAAATGATGACATTGCATCGATATGTACATGGGCTAGAGCTAATGGTCTGATTTTGAACGCCAGAAAAACACAGGCCATTGTTTTTTCGAATACAGCAGTGAGAACGACTCTACCAAGTATTTTCATCGATGGGACGGCTGTCACCTTTACGGAGACTGTGAAAAACTTGGGTGTCTATATGGATACGAATCTGTCATTCAATGCTCATGCAAGGGATCTGAGCTCGAAAGTGTTTTCCAGACTACGTAGTCTCTGGCCGAACTACAACATTCTATCATGGCAAGCGAGATTAATGTTAATAAAATCGCTTATTCTCCCACTGTTCATGTACTGTGACTCTGTCTATTCCACAAACTTGAATGCCAAATCACAACATGTACTGGAGAGAGCGTTTGCTGCGTGTACACGTTTTGTGTTTGCTCTTGGGAGACGAGACAACATCGACGAGTATGTCAAGCGAATTGTTGGATGCCCGCTTGTCAATTTCCTCAGTTACCGCAGAACTGTCTTCATGTTTAAGCTGCTCACCTACAAAGAACCGGAATATCTTTTTAACAAACTGCTGAGGTCGTCTCGATCAAAACTTCTAATTTTGCCACGGCACAATTCGAGTCAGTACAACAAGTCGTTCTTCGTTAGTGCTGCTGTTAGTTATAATATGCTGCCGAATTCCATCAAGATGTGCCGAGCTATCAACAGTTTCAAAAGATGCTATTTCGATCATTTGATCTCGTAACATGGATTTTCATACCTACCACTGCATACCAATCTCGCTCTAAATCACACAAGCATTGTAGCCTACAGTCTATCGTCATTTTATACGTTGTCATTCTCCTTTTCCGTACAGTCCATATGAGCTTTTAATTGTACGTTTCGTTTTGATAGTAATCAGGCAGTCGAGGCATTTCTTATTTACACTATTTGTTTTTCACTCTTTTCTATTCTGACTATTATAACTTTCTGTAATATTGTTTTCTTTCAAACATTTGTATAAGGAGAAATCCTTGTTGTTTGTATGCAATAAATTAAATTGAAATTGAAATGAAATCTTATGTCTAACTAATTGACTACCGTAACCGTATGTATACGAAAATATCACCATTGTGCAACACAACACGTGCTGTGTTTTGTGATAGAATCTTTTTGTACTCATAAAATTCAATAACTGGTCCCGTAAAACCTTAACCTTGAAACAGAATGATCAATTTTCAGTTAATTTCTATTTCTGAATCTATTTACCTTCAGGGGAAACAAATTTGAAAATCAGCTAAGAGCTCCTCAATTTATGAACAGAACGACACCTAATTCGTGTAGCTCGCTGCAATCGTTCTTGGTAACCCATAATTAACATCGACAAGACCTTTCGCGTGACCATTCGACCAATTCGCTTATTTTCGAGCTTGAACTCGAAAGAATAATTTTGAATTTCTTTTGGGATTTACTAAAAACAACACATTAAACGCATGGTGCTACAGATCTAATCATAGACAATCGAAAAATTAATATATATTACACACTTGTTACGAAGAAGTCGAGGCTTGCCGAGACTGATAGTGACAAGTGTGTACTCTATTTTATCACATAAGCGAAACCGAGACAACAACATAGACCTGAAATGTAATTTTTGAATCATTCTTCTAGTAATTTTGACATCCGAACACCGCGCGTATGTGATATTAGTACATTACTATGCAAGGGAAGTAAAGTGATATCTCGCATCCAGATGAGAAAAAGTATCCGAGGGCGGCAGCCCCAGGTACTTTTACTCATCGTGATACGAGATATCACTTTATTTTCCGTGTGTAGTACGACGTTTTACTATGCGAGTGGTGTAAAAGTTATTGCCTATACATGTAATAGCCTTATTACATGCACCAGCATAGTAAAATTAATTATTACATCTGCTTGTGACAGGGAAAATGCACTTACCGCCCACAATGCTTGATTGGGCTCGCCTTCGGCTCGTTCCGCAAACCTCACACTTGCCTAAACAAATATTTACAAACAGTGACGCAACATACTATAAATTGCTACCAAAACGTTTTGAATTTTTTGAAAGGGATGGGAAAGTATCCCTGAGAGCCTAATGACCAGAAATGTTCATTAATTCTTCACCCCTGGATATTTTGATCGTACTCAAATGAAGTAAAAGATTAATAAGAATCATAATTCACTAATCATATCGAACGTCTGAAAATGAACCAATGTAGTCTTCCCGATAACAGGAAATTGAATTTCTACTTATCATTTTATAAAAGAGTCGACGTCCTGGGCTCAGATTGTTTACAAGTACTAATTCCAAAAATTTTCCGTCAAAACGAGCTCGCGAAAAAAGTACCGTCATCATACCGTACTGTGTATGCTGTACTCTTGACTAGGTTCATTTAACTAAAATAAAGGGAGTATAGGTACTTGAATGTTCCAATCTTAATGAAAACGCTATTATGCAGTGGAAAACATAAGGAAGCAACCAACTGTGTGTAAAATTGAATCTCAATTTAAAGAGCAGATAGAACCGAAGGCACCTGCTGCTTTTCGCACAAATTCTCTTTCATAACCATTTTCTACTTGGCTGATCATTTGCAGAGGTTCAAATATTGCATGTCGAGAGTATACATCTCATTTTTCCTTTGTATGACGTTTTCATACGGTACGAATTGGAAAATAAATTCCGTACATTTTCTCGATTGTATCAGTGGAAACCGGACGGAAAATATTACACAAATATTACATCCGCGCCAAACATTTTCGTGGCTGTTTGGCCGAAAATTTAATATTTTTTTGTTGTGAAACTATTTGTCAGCTGTTGAACATATCGAACCGATAATGCAATGAACACAATACACACACCCTGCATCATATCGCCTCTTGTGCGAGTTCGATATGTATGGTTTGCCATGCTACGATATGCATCGGTTATATTGTTGCCAAAAACCTTCATATGCATTGGACTTCTACTTTTCCCATATATTAATCATCACGGAAGCTAGTGTGTGCAATTTTAGGTGCCATGAACTAGCGTTAGGGTAATTTATTTACTTCCCGCTCTGGTGGTATCCGATGTTTCCGCTTTTATAGATATGTCACTGAGTTCATTAACAGCTTATTCATGTCCGAATACCTACACACATACATACCGTGCATTGTGTATATTTCCCGGTAACACAATATTCCAAAAATTATTATGCTGTGAGTTTATTTTGGCTATGTCCAAAGGTTTACCTTCAATCCCTCCCCCCATCCACACGTATAAATATTACTATTCACAGATTTGGTTATGGTTTCCAACTTAATTTATTGTATATTTCGCTGCCAGTTGGATTGTGTATTGCTAATTTAATTTCAATACTGGGAAAATAAATATGCATCAAAGGCTGTGACTTTGTTTGCCGTTGAGCAAAATGAATCGACATGATTTCAGGAATCATAAACTCGAAATTAACCTTTCTATGCATTGCCACTGTTCCAATAATCGAATCTATTGAGTCTTTTGATCGGGGTATTTTAAAGAGATTGACCTAAAATCTTTTACTTCATTTGTTTTAACATAAATTTTGCTGTAGAAAAGCTACATTGGCACGTCATAAATCGATTATTTTTGTAGTTACTGTCAACAACAGATAAAAACATAGCTAACGCCGACCCGTACGAAACACCTATTCGTATCAAAAGCCTTTAATGTGAAACTCTTCATTTCTCTTACTTCATTTTCTTCTCTGCTGAAAAACTATTCTCCCTTTAAAATCCCTTACATTATCCACTCTTTGCCTTGTTATCATATACAACTAAATTGCCGGAGGCAATATAGACAGCCCCGTACGAAGTCAAATTTCATAAATTCCTATTTAAACAGCTATATACCGCTATATTTACCTATATTTCACTGTAAATAAACATTTCACAGAGGAATATGCTATTATATAGCTCTATATGCCTGTATATAGCTCAATATAGCTGTATATAGGTATATATAGATGTCCGTATATGGAATCCCTGAAACCCCACACACATAACAAATTATTTCCATGTTAACAGAAACTCTCTAAGTATCATTTTTCCCAAGATATTTCTATTTTACTAAAATCCAATATGGCCGCCGGCAGCCATTTTGTTAGGAGACCGGAAATAGTACCGACGCTTTACATTCGTTAATACCTTTCAAACAAAAAAAAATTCATGAAATTCGGTCAAAATTTACTCGAGATATTGTCAAAATACACCACGTTCACTGTACTTCCGAGTAGCCAGATAAGAGCTCACTCCAAGAGACCTAGCTCACGCTCCGGAGAACATAATTTCATAAATTTTTTTTCCCTGATTGGTACGGTCAATACCTATCTAATAAAGCTAAAACAGACGAAATATGTTCAAATGTGGCCGACCTACAAGCAAAAACTGCTTGCCGCCCTGTGCCTGTTCCACACCAAAGGGTCTAACTCACGAGTCGGTCATCCGATTTCCATAAACTTTTTTTTTGTCGATCAGTATTGTAAATACCTTTTATTTGACGTATCACTTACAAGTTTAACGTTTAAATGTCCGGAGATATCTTTGAAAAACCGTAAAGCACTTATTGGGCCACAGCTCGGGAGGGGTCGATCCAAAATCACTCATCTTCGAACTTAGCCTGTCTTTTGACATTACCAAACGGGAAAAAAAAGAATTTTCAAAATCGGATGCGTTTTACTCAAGTTATCGTGCAGACAGACAGACTAGACGGACAGACGGACATTTTTTTTTCGCGGATTTGGCATCTCTAGACAACCACAATAGGTTTCCCCTTACTCAGGGAGTCCAATTCGACGTGTTACAAACGTATGCGTAAACCTATAAGACCCCAGTACTTCGTACGGGTCTAAAAAGGAACATGATTCGATCGTTGATCTTGAACAGAGCTCTGCGACTGAGACGAAATTACAAGATAAATTAAATTAAAGAAGGTGATAGTTTGGCTTATAATTATTTGGTTTTATTGGAGCAATTACTATAGCCTATAATAGCCTTTGTAAACATTTAAAAATTGTTTTCAATTAACCATTCACTGATTGTCGCTCCATATGACTCCTGCCAATTGACAATGTTTTGTAGGGCTGTATTGATAGTGTTGAATTGAGCTTGGGTAATAAACGATCGTGTCAGAGCCAAGTTAGCTAGCGTGGTGAACTACAGAGTAAAAGTTTGATTAGTAAGAGTCCAAACTCTACGTAGACGTATAAACGGAAGTAGGTACCTCTTGACGTGTTCCATCATTTCCAACTCTAGATGCAATGCTGTTAAGGAAATTGTAAGTGGCTTGACCACCGAAATGAGCGAAAATATTTTCGATGTTCGATTGTAAATATCTGAACGCAATTTGATGACCTTGGACGGAACCTTGGTACACGGCGTTGAAAACGCTAAATGGCGATAAAAAGTTAGATGGTGAACAAAGCAAATTGACATTTTCATTTACCGTTGCTGATCAGCGGTTGTGTTGAATTGAACATCACGTCCCTCACTAGTCATTGGCAACGTTAGATCAATATACTCGGACAACAATCGAGTGGATGCGGTACAACCCAACGCTGTGAAGATTGCATTACGCGAAGCGTCGCCTGTGACGATACGATTCAAAAGGAAATCGAAATCACTTTGGCGACTGCTGCCTCGCATGGCTGCACAGTAAGTCAAATCTCGTACGTTTTGATGGAACGGAATACCATCTTCAATCAACCGTCTTAACTGACGATTAGCATCGCTTTGACAATGGACAGATCCCATACGGCAAGCCCAGTTGATAGCAATGGTTCGGGCATACTTTCTAATGTGAGCCTCGTCTGCGTCGTCCAAGATTCCAACTTCATCGTACAAAGCTTCAATGAGTTGACGAACGTATTCCTGAAGGAGTTGGACTTCGTTTAACCGGTGAAGTGTAACGCTTATTTAAACTGACTTACCCTGAAGCGGGGATAACTTTCATGGCCTTGGAAGTTATTGTCGATTGCGGTGAACATTGTGATCGCAGGATACCATGGAATGTACGAAGTGTCGAATTCTAGGAAACGAGCAACGTTCAATGCTGTGGCATAGCTTTGTCTATTCGTTCTGGCAAAATTGTAAATATCGTCAAGCAATTGGGCTCGATTTGTGTCGGGGAACAATGAAATATTTGCGAACAACGCATCGGCAAGCAAATCGTAATTTCTTTGATCGTACTGAACTCTGTAGTATCCAGCTTGTTGATTGTTAACGATCAACCAATCATCATCGGTCAGCGTAGCGAATATTATCGAAACATTCTGAACTCCCATCCACGTACGCGCACGTGTGTCGGAGAAATTGGCGGAGTTAGTCATGGAGAAGGTTAAAGGAATCCAATATAAATTGTCTGATGGTGGAGTGGTTGGAGTCGTTAGGTAACGTTGTTGCGAGAATACAACTTCATTAGTTCCATAAACGCGTTCAACGGTGACAAGGGGGAATCCTGGTTGTCTGGTCCACGAATATAACATGGCGAAAATGTCAAATTCTGGCGGTAGGATATCGTCCTCGAAAATAGCCTCTTCGAGGCCTTCGAACAAATCTTCTTCGGCTGCATCATCGTATGCTCTGTAAATTATTAAAGTTACTCATCTGACTCTCACGGAGTTACTACTCACGAGGAATTACAACTTTCAAAATTTAACAAGTCACTTACCTCGCATCCAAGTAGTATCTGACGCCCTTCATGAAAGTGGCTTCGGTGAAGGCGTGAAGCCACATTCGCAGTACACTTCCAGCTAGATGATTCGAAGTAAGACAAAATGATTGGAGAATGAATAAGGTGAAGGGAGCTAACTTACATTTGGCGTATGCAATGTTTGAAAACAATCCAGAAATTGCTTGAGGACTTTCTACGTAGTAGGTCATGGGTCGTATTGTCGGAGAGGCGTCTGATTGGAGGACACTCTGGAGTGTTCTGATAACGAAATAGTCCATAATTTGGAAATCGGGATAGGCCTGAAAAGTGAAGGATTACGACAAAGTGTCAAACACAAACATTTCTTGTTTAGTTGCTTGGAATCATCTCATTCAGAGGCCTCAATATTTTCAACATATCTTACCAAGTCGGTTCCAATGTGTTCCATCAGCGTAGCAAAACCTTCATTCAACCAGATATATGTCCACCATCGTGGCGATACCAAATTTCCGAACCATTGATGGCCATATTCATGTGCAACGACCGTCACAATGCCCGTCTTTGTCGTATAGGTCGATGAATTCGTATCAAAGAAGAAATACGATTCGCTTCAGGAAAGAAAACCTCTTTTGAATGATCTGGTTTCTGTAATTAAATTGATTGCGAGAAAATCTACCGATATGTAACTAGACCCCAATTTTCCATGGCACCAGCCGAAAAATCTGGAATGGCTGCCTGATCCATTTTCGGCAATGAATAATCAACGCCTATATAGTCTTCCAATTCATCCAAAATCTCTTCGCCGGCTTCGAGTACCAGCTCGTTAAGATGCACGGCATTTGAACGAGAAAAGACGCGCTGATGTACCCGTCGACTGAGGTCAGCACTTTCAAGATACTCAAAATCGGACACAATAAATGCTATCAGATAGGTGGAAGTTGGTGGAGTGGTTTCGAAAGATGTCGTAACTGACCCATCATCACTTCAAGGAGGAAAAATTTGTATTAAGGTGACTCACAGTGCAATTTGTCGACACTTACTTGACGACTTGTCCTGATTCCGGCATGTTCGATATGGCTGAGTACGATGGGTCATGTGTCATGTGAATGGTAAAATTGGCCTTCAGTCGGGGCTCGTCGTAGCACGGGCTAATGAAGTTAAATTTGTAAAAAATTTACGTAGTTACGCGCAGAGTGTTCACATATGACGTCCCACTGCTCTTCAGCATGTAATACGACTCAGTGACTATACGGAAAATTTCTACTGTCTAATTCTGTCGTATTCTGCTAGCAGTGGACGTCATAATCATGATAACGGTTTTTTCATCAAATCTACTTACAAACCATGACGTGCATCGGTTGATTCAAACTGTGTCGTCGCCAACCAGATCCGTTGTCCGGCATTATTCAAATATGATGACCTGTAGAAACCACCCTGGTTTGTTCTCAACGTTCCACTATATCTGATCTCCAGATTGTATCTGGTGTTTGCTGGTAGAACGGAATTGATTGGAATTCTCATGAATTCGTACGTGCTGTTGTATGTGTATGGTCCAATAGAGATTAATCCCGGAATGGGGCCACCACCGGTGGTGAATAGTCGAATTTGAACGATGTTCAATTGACGAGTGTGCAATGTAATGGCATTCGTTTCGGTGACGGTGATGATGCCAATATTAACTTCTCCAGTGAATTCAAAATTTTCCTCATGCACCCAGGTTCTCAATTGTACGTCGTACGTTTCGGGGCGCGTATCATTCGGCAATCGATATCCAATGTACTCATCCTCAAATGGTTCAATATCCTCAAAACGTGGCACATTTGGAAAGTCGTTTACATCAGCAATTGCTTGATGAGCAAAAGCTAGAGCAGCTATTGCCAAAATCACGAAACGGAACATCTTGCGTTAGCAAGTGAATACGGCGGACTACTGTTTCAGGCATCGTACCTTGCCGTATTTATCTTAGTGGATGATAGACTGTTCTGTTTTTTTGTCGACCAGCTGATAAACCGTTATATCAATTTGTACAAAAATAATAATTTGAATTTAGTGTCTCGTTACGCTATTACTATATTAATTTGTTGCAACTGATTTCGTTAAGTGCTCTCGAAAGAGATAAATAGGCGACACAATAATCTCTATTAAATTGTCTATTTTTCGATGATGACTCTGCTAATGATGAGGCTCCAAGATTTCTTATGACGATCGTTTTCCAATAACTCATTTAATATCGCCAGATGTTTCATAGAAGTTTTTTGGAATATAGGTAATTCCCATCATTCGTCTATAACAACCAATAAACCGAAAGAAAGTCAGTTATCCGGCTAGACTTATCTAATCGAAGGAAAGTCAATGTGCTAAGATAATTTGTTTAATTTTGTAGTCGGCGTATATTTTGCTTACTAAGAGATACTAACAATTTAGAAACTTATGACACTTCGCATCGTTAGTTTGATTAACGATTTAAAAGTGTCGACATATTTTAGCGATATCAGTCGGTATTTTCTTTTTATCGTCGTTTCCGGCCCGGTCTTTGTTTCTAAATGATAAATTAATTTGCATTTTTCGCTTGCAGTCGGCAATTTCTCTCTGTGTTTCTGTGGCTAAGAAACTAGGAATTTCACTCTATCACGAACGGCATTTATTGGCTTATTGAAAGTAGCAATTTTTTTGTAAGTCTTTTATCAATCCTATACAAAATAATAAGGGTCTCCTGCAGAATGGTGCGAATGTTTCATTTTTTCTCTGTGTGGTAAGACTAACACTATGCATCAGCTCGGAGAGGAAGTTTGAGGTTATCTTTGCATCGACACATGAAAAATGACATGCACCTATGTCCAAATTTTATTTTGACGAGTTTGTACCAACTCGTCAACATAAGCATTTGGATTCAGGTGCATAATATTTATAACGCCGCCTTTAGACTAACGGACACTTCAAAACACATTTATCAAAAGTTACTAAAAGCTTATCGCGCGCCTCTTATGACCAACTTCGGTTTCACAACCAAAACGATGAGAGAAATTTTTTATTACTTCGAAAATTCCGAAAAATACGAAGCTTCAAATTCCGCGTGTACAACAACAAAAAATGTATTTCTGATTACTTTGCAGTTTTCACTTTTTCATGTCATCAAGACGACAATAAAACCCTCATTAATAATATCTACCTGGTATATAAGTCAAGGATCTTATATCAGAAAGTTAGCTAATTTTATGTGAAATATTAAGATGAGTGATTCTGAACCGATTTTCACGACAATTTCGTAGATGGACAACATCGACCTAATGCACGGTGTGCCTGAACCAAATTTAAACAAAAATTTTTGCACCTCTGATTTTTCTTCGTATTTCTATTTTTTGGGTCATAACAAACAACTTTTGTTCGAGGGGTAGGTTGGCGCAGCGGGCGCTTTTCGAAAAAATTGCGAAAACGTCATCTGAAGTCCATTATTTGGCCGTTTCCAGCAGTTTTAATAACTGTTGTGGGCTAAATGGCTTATTATATAAATTTTTGTGATAATTAGGATGGGATTCACCGATATATGTGAGCAACGCATCAAAATTTCGGAGTAGCCGTACGTAACAGCATTGTAGGACCAATCAGAGTTCAACATGACTACAGTTTCCTAATGTTAGTATCTTTTCGATGTATTCGAGGTATATAAAAGCGATTCTCTATTTAAATTTTATATTTTTCGTTACGAAAGTGTCGGCTTTGGTGGTTTCGGTTTCACGGAGGTCATTTAACCTAGCTACATTTCTTCTACAGTGTTGCAATATTGGACAAAAAGACGACTAGATAACGTCACAAAATGTTTTAATATATTCGGTATGGCTAGAAGCATGTATGGCAAAAAAATGCCACTCAAATCTTCAAAAAATATAGACGATACCGGCTTACTAATAGTGAAAAAACGTAAGCGAATATAACTAATTTTCTATTTACAGTAGAATAACGTAGGTTATAAGTGATATTAATCCAGTTTTATACTAATTTTATATTTTCATAGTCGAAAGACTTAGAAAGAAAGAAAAATGAAACGACAAAAAATAAAAATTATTATATTTTTAGTTGTTTAAATATATTTTTTGTTAAAATTAGGTACATTCGACGACGATCAGTAAGCTATACTAGTACCGTCTATATTTTTTTGAAGATTTGAGTGTCTTTTTTGTCATACATTTTTCTAGCCATTCCGAATATATTAAAACATTTTGGTGTTTTTTTAGTCGTCTTTGTGTCCAATATTGCAATACTATAGAAAAAATGTAGCTAGGTTAAAGGACCTTTGTGAAACCGAAACCACCAAAGCCGACACTTTCGTAACGAAAAATATAAAATTTAAATAGAGAATCGCTTTTATATACCTCGAAGACATCGAAAAGATACTAACATTAGGAAACTGTAGTCATGTTGAACTCTGATTGGTCCTACAATGCTGTTACGTACGGCTACTCCGAAATTTTGGAGCGCTGCTCACATATATCGAAGAATCCCATCATAATTGTCACATTTAATGGCACGTTAAGTTCTTATAACTATTAGACAGTATTCTTGATCACTTTCAATGATCAGATGACTTACCAAAATTTATAAAATAAGTCATTTAGCCCACAACAGTTATAAATAGTGCTGGAAACGGCCAAATAATGGACTTCAGATGACGTTTTCGCAATTTTTTCGAAAAGCGCCCGCTGCGCCAACCTACCCCTCGAACATAAGTTGTTTGTTATGACCCAAAAAATAGAAATACGAAGAAAAATCAGAGGTGCAAAAATTTTTGTTTAAATTTGGTTCAGGTGTAATGACTTTTGAGTTATACACCAAAGAATTTTTGCGTGTTTTATTGATAGGGCGATAAATTGGGTAGTTTTGAACCAATTTTCGAAATCTGCTTCCTTTATTGATTAAAAAAAACAAAATCGATCTAATGTTCCAGAAAGAGTTTTTCCCTGAATTTCTGATGGCTATTGTAATTCTGAACAGATTTTCAAAAATTTTGTTCTAATCGACAAAGAATCGATAAGATCATACCTGTAACGTGTACCCATGTCGGACTAATAACATCTGAAAAATTTTATAACTCATACTCATACATTTTCAATTGTTTCTTCCCGCAGTCGTTTTTAACCTGGTGTAGCTTAAGTTTGGGCTTACGAATTTTAACCCATCAACCTTACATCAGTAACAATGCATCCATTTTCTGTTTTACAAGAGCGGTAAAAATGTCAATGTTTTTGGATGCTTGTACAATGTACACTTCCAGAGGTATTATCTCCTAGCCTAGACCGTCGATCTTATTGTGTTTTTTTACTGTCTGTTTTAATTCATTGCAGCGCGCTAAGTTTGTATTTTTTGATCTCAAGTTAGAGAATGTAGTTTTAAAGAAAAATTTAAAAAATGTTTCAATGTCTTTTGATAACTCCTTCCGTCAAGGGATCTGACCCAACCATAAGGTGGGACCTAGCTAAAATTTATATTTCAGATTGATGGTTAAGTCGATCAGTCGCCAGGTGAATCAGCTCTGGTGGTACAAAACCTATGGTCAAAATATGTTAAAATGTGAGGGTGTAAAAAATATCAAAAGAAGTTCCACTTTTTTTGAGTTATGTATATGTTCCGCCCCTCCAGCGACGCTTTAAAACTTTCTTTTCCATTCCATAAAAGCTGATTACTATGCAACCATTTGAAACTAAATTTGAAATGACTTACCACTAGCATTATGCTAGTAGCATACAATCTTGTTAGTATTTGATATGCTCTACTTTCCATTTTGTTAACAAATAACTCAATAAACTCAACAAATTGTGTTTTAACCGAGTTATTCCTTTGCATTGACCTAATTTAAATTTATTGATGATGAACCGCCGCCACCCTACTTTGCCACCGAAACCATTTTATGTATTCACCCAGTTTTCAAATTCAGCTGAATAGATTTACGAAACACCAGAAAATAGTCTCGCATATAAAGCCCAAAAATTATGGAACACAAATTGAAAATTTTCTGAATTTAATAGATTCTATTTCAGTCAATTTACAAAATATATTATATTACCCCGAGACGAACTTGCCGGAGATGTTGATGAACTACCTTGTTATGTTCATCAACCATTTTCAATCTCGATTCCATACACACCACGCATTTTCTTGTTTTTAGTCACTTCTCATTCCGCAAATAACATCCATTTCTAAAAGTAGCACTCGAAAACACCGAATATTATACGGCATCCAACGAGGAAAGGAAAATGTATAGACGAAATTCCTATCCCATAACCTCTGTCGCTATATATTTTAATACTTAAAAGTGAAAATGCGTGCAATGAATTTTATTATGCAAATCAAAAACGGTGTTGTGTGTTTGAGGAACTGAAACGAGGTACACACATTTCCACTTCCACCACCTTCGGCGAAATTATATATTTTATGATTCGCAATGAACATGCCGGTTATACATATATATGCTATCTCTAGGATGATGGTTATACGACATGCCTGATATGATGTAGGCAACAGAAAGATGAAATAAAAAAAAACCCACCACCTAGACAGCCCCAGGAAACGTGTTGCTAAGCAGTTTACCCAATCCCTTAATTTATTGCCTTTGATATCATTTTACGATCGCCTAGCGACGCTAATGAACTTAGAGGACAATAATTTAATGTTTGGAAAATTATTTTTTTTCTCGGCTGATGGCGTGGATAAGGTGTATATTACTAGTCGAAGTGAGCATACCATTTTATTTTAGAATTTGGTATAACGCTCGCATTGTATAACATTATATGCCTCGTTTGGATGGTGGAAGATGGAAATTATTTGGAGGAGAAATTCTATGTGTTTGTGTGCAACGGTGAGACAGATGAGTCGTATATATATATTGTCTTGTTACATTAGCATTATACGATATCCTAGAGATTAATGAAAAAAAGAAGAAGAAGAAGAAGTCTCGAATATTTATCTTTCGAAAATATTTATACGAAATACGTGAGTTTATAAATTTGTTGAAAGGAGGATAAATGCCTGCTGATTATATACATAGTATTAAGTAGATACCAACCGTTAAAAAGAACTCTCTCTCTCTGGTAATTGGCTCTTATTTTTAGTCTTTAAAAACATCATTAAGTGCTGTTTTGTTTCACTCGCTTGTTACGTCTTTGTGCTAGCGCAGTGAAGAAAAAAAAATTAAAAACAAATTCAAATAAAAATGGAATGGATTCTCGAAAGGATTCGAAAATTGTTTAGCAATAACAAACATAGTTCCGTCTTCCTATATAAATGCTATGTAATACTTAGCCTCCAGCTAATTGCAACAGGTTTACAAAATTTCAAAGAAATAAAATTAAGTATGTGTATAATGAGAGCATTAACAGTACAACAGTGGCAGTGAAGGAGTTTTACAATTTTACCCGTTAATGAAAGTGGTTTTTTCTTTCTACGTTCCCATTATTATAATCAGGCAAAGTAACCCACCAGCAATTAACAAAATTTATTTTGTTAGATGAGCGAAGATAACTCATCTTGGACCACTTGAATCTCGAGTTTCATTTCATTTGTTTATGTGCTTGAGAAAAACACGGAACAGTTAATCTTCCGCCACTTGCTTTGGAAACAACAAGGTATTACTATTACTAGATGTTGGCTATATTTCCTTGCCACGGTCTCGATGTCTCGCTGAGATATTATATCGCCCAAAACCACTTACAGTGGAGGTGTGACGCAAGTCCTGTTATCCACTTCCAAAAGAACTGATATCGGTGTAGGTAACGCTTACAGATTCGACACGCAAAAAGATATGCGTCACAAATGGCAGCTGATGAGGAAAGTACGCGAAAGGTTTATCAACAAAAATCTTACCAGAAAATTTTTAGGAAGAAAATTACAGTGAACGACATCTCAAATGTCTCACTGTCAAATTTTTCTGAGAATTTTATTGTGTCATTGGCAGATGATTCGGCTTTCTTCCGTTTGAATTCCATTCTTTAAAGCAAAATATTTCACAATTATAAAAATTGTCCTTCCTCAACATCTGCCACTTGTGACGCAATTTTTCTTTTTGTTATAATTTTCTTCCTAAAATTTAACACGCTCATAGCTCCGAATTCCTTCAAATTAGTTTCTTAGAATTACGTCCTTAACATACCCTGAAAATTTCATCCAAATTCATCGGTAAATTCAAAAGTTTCATTGTAACAGAGTGACAAAGGGACAAAGGTTGGTAAAATTCATCAATTTCAAAATGTATGAAAATCCATTTCTTCATACAAATTTCTACAAATTTCCAAGTTTTGAAATTTAATATCTCGGCCAAATCTTGACCTTATGAGGCGTGTGATAGCTCGTTGAACTCGTATGGACGCCAAGATTACGAATAAAATAAGTATGGGTTAGTAGGAACGGAGGGGGAAAAGTCAAAAGTGTATATATGTTCCTCAGTCGCTATTTTTAACAAACGTACATTCAGGTACATATGACTAAAGTTTGGCCCTTTATTTAAACTTTTACAAACGACAAGCCCGTTTGAGCCCGTAACACCTTAATGTGTCAACATATACATATTGATTGTATCTTCTGAGTAGTAAGACGCGAGTTGAATGACAAAGTTGATATTTTACTCATTTGACTGCAATCTAACAGACCAGATACATGACATTGTTAATTACTACCTACCCCATGAGAAAGTTGACCATTACATAGCAATCTGATTTTTTTAAAGAATTTAGACAGAATTATATGCAGTTTCCAGTTTTGTGTCATCAATTATTGTCGATATCAAGTCACCGGATAGACAGGTATCAACTCTATAATTGTTCAATAAATTTTTGTTTAGCTTTGAGGCCCGGAAGACATATTCATCAAAATGTGCTAGACATCTCTTTTTACATTTTTTTTCTTCATTATAGTCATTTCATACTATTTATACATAAAATTACGTCAACATATTCTGTAAAACTATGCAAATTAAAATCCCACCAGTAACACCCTTTGACATGTTCGATAGAAACCGTTCTGCTCCATTTTCTAGTTTGTATCCTTAAAAATATTAAAATGAATTCCCATGTCGTTCCAGATACGATAGATACCCATGTCTCCACTTCGAGTAAATATCGAAATGGATGAACGTCACCACGACTTAATTTAATGGCCACTTAAATAAATTAGATTTATGCGAGCTGTACAAAGTGCGATGAAAACGTAATGCAATTTCTATTCTCACTGTGAATTGAATGCTCTCATTTAATATTATTTACCCGTTTTTAAATAATAAATAAAATGGGATTCAACGTGCAAATAACACGTTACACATGCACGAGCTGCATTTCATTATGCAATATTTTGTAACTTCAGAATGTATTAGGTGCATATAGGTATTCGAGCAATGCTATATTTGAGTTGAAACAGTTTTTCTAATGAATACATTTTGTATGTTTCTGTTGAAAGGTAGAATGGTGGATTGGAATGGTATTGCCTTTAATGGGGACACCGTTTTAGAGTACAATCTTCTTTGTAACTTATTTCTAAATTCATTTTTACTGTCTCGAATATTATTTACAGTAATGCAAACAGGCCGGTTTCGTACAGTTTTCATCCCCGGAAATACTACTTCATTTACTGATACAATGGAGGTGAACCATTATATAGTACGTAAGTACGGCGATTTCTTTGACCTTTGACATAAAATATATGCGATAAATTTCTGATTCAGCTATTGCAAACTCTATGAAAGATAGAGTAACCAATGCTATATGACCACATTCGAATGGCAAATAAATCTAGAAAATTACTTGCAGACAATCGATTGACAGGCTAGCATTTGTCATCCATTTCACTATTACTACCATTTGCGACTGAATCGATTACTTCTTCATAACTCTGCCAATTCTCTCACCTCTATTGATGTGATTTAACGGAAAGGGATCAGTTCAAAGTGATATTTTTGAAGACGATATTAATCGCACCGATCATCGATATATAATAGGCAACGCTGATTCTGAAATCTGATTTTTGAATGTCAAATATATTCTACAAATATAATAATTTTAGGACCCTCCAAAAGTCAATAGAAGTTAGTAGTTACATTTATAGCTCGGTGTAGCTATAAAAATAAATATCGACCAAACCATAGATACCTTCAACTTAAATATAATTTCAAAAATTCGTAAGTCAATTATAGATATTAGCCATTCCTTTCACTTCCCTATTCGCCGTCCCTAATGACGATCATTATACTCCATAGGCAAAACTCACTTGATTATTAAGAGATCCATTTCTCGTACAAAACATCCCATTTCGACTTATATCAATCACACAATGAAAAATAATATACATTTCCAGCATGTATTCAAACATTTTTCATGCGTGACCAAAGAAAGGAAGCAATAATAATAAAAATCGAAAAGCAACTCTCCATCCGCCGAACAACACAAGGAAAAATTGAAAGCGTATGTAGATCTATAGATTCGTTTTTGTGTGGGTATACTAGGTAGGTATTTACTTACAATATATACTTACACACATATATATACTCCGTAATAGAACATACTTTCCTTCTGTTTGGTCTTTACACAAAACAGTAAACTTCTTTTGAATATCAAAAGAACGAATGGTTTTTCGGCCATTATGTCCCCAAATAACCTTAAGCTTTTGTTATGCTGAATTATTGAATTTCCCTCCCAAATCGATATTGGATTCAAACTAACGTTCTTATATAGACGACGGTCGTAGCAAGTTTTCTAATATAACAAGAGGCGAGAGTGTAATATTTCGAAAAAAAAGGAAGAAGAAGAAAAACTGAATTTGTTGAATGGCAGTGAAATCAACGACTTTTTTTGTGTGATTTCTGTTCAATTTTATGATACACGTATTGAATCAAGCGTTCGAATGAAATCTAGGGGATTTTCGCTTTTATTGAAACGAAATTATTTAAGACATGGGACGGATGATGTAGGAGTCAGTGCTGTGGAGATATAATTTTGTTATGGGTATGTAATTATAGCCACGTGAGTGGGAGATACACTTGATGTCGAATCAAGGAAGGGTATATTTTAGTTAATTATTAAATTAAGTGAATTGGTTGTAGGAGTTTCACGTGCAACGCTCAATTAAGTTGTAAAACCATATCACGAGAGGAACAAGTGAGGATGGAAACAATTTGTTTCGGCTACCGGATTACGTAATTTGCTAGGGTCTATTTCTGAGAGAATAATTTTTAACCGTGTGTGTGTGTTTGTCTGTAGATGAATTGAAATTTGCTCTCTACCTTTTGGTCGTCCCGAAATACAGTATTTCTTTCTAACTAGTAATTCACTCACAACTCACAACTACATGTACCTCGAAAATGTATCAACAGGTAATCTCATGCATGACACCAACGCACTTCAAGCATGAGTGGTACTCTAAATAGGGTACTGAAACTGGACAGTGTATGGAACAAATTTTGGCACTGAAAAAAAATTCGCTCAATTTTTTCATACAAAATTGAACTCTATTTGGCAGCTGTCATTAATAGCACTTTTGCTTGAAGTGCGTTGATGACACGCACATGACGATTCAGATTTTTGTAATTCTGTTCAAAATGCGCGTTGTTTAACTTGCATAACAACAAATCGCATCTTACGACACGTACCCCGCAGGCTCTTTATGGTTTGCCGGAAGAGGAAATTACAATGTCTTGTGTAAGAGGCTAGCGGAAACAACTGAAGCCAGAGTTTTTGGACCGCCGCTAGTTCTCGAGGTCGAAACAGCCTTCTTTTTCTCAATTCATTCACTTAACGTGAGTCCAGGGTAAGGGAAGAGTGTTTAAACTCTGTTTGTTTCTAATTTATTTTAGTTTATTTTGTTTTTAGCTTCATTTAGATAGGCATTTCAGCTGTGTGATGAAGAAGGGGAACGCCAGCTCGCTGTGATTCACCTCAGTTTATACTCTTCACAGAGTATATAGAAGTAAAGGACGGATTGGGCTTAGTCCAACCACTGATAAACCACTGATTTATCGAAATGCGTCAGACGAATGGCTCGCGATTAGTATAATAGCTTCGCGCTGTGGGATAGTGCTAATGTTAGAAATAGTCCGTTGCGCAATTGTAACGTTAAAAAGCCCTTCGCATATATTAGAGTCACGGATTTTTGCAAAATTTATGCAATCAACCTTAATATGGTGAATCTGTTCATGATGTGTCTGAAATATTCTTGTCCGACCATCATTTCACTACTTAGGTTGCCTCTTCTCTCTTCAGCTAGCTGTACATTGTGTGATGTTGAAGACAGCGTCCGTTGCACTTTCTTGATGCAACGTTAAAACAACCACTAGGAGTGTCTTAGTGTGATCCAACAACTCGGGAAGTTAACCAATTACAGAACCTCAGAATCACCTTTTCAGTTTCATAATTTTTTCATAAAAAACGGAAAGAGTTTCTTTGTTATAACTTTGACTCCAGCATGACCACTTTAACAATATAATACGTAATCAGCTGCTATCGACGAATGTCTGTCAGAACCAGGGGCTATTTAGTTGAATTAATTCGCTGAAATTCTCCAAATTCGTAAAAATTCGCCAAATTCGTAAAAATTCTCCAAATTCACCGAAATTCGCCGAATTCATCAAAATTCACAAAAATTTGCCAAATTCACCGAAATTCGCCAAAATTCTCCAAAAATTTTCCCGACTTCCTAGCTTACCAAGGAGTACTTTTATATTCAATTCGACTGTATATTTGTCCTCACAAAGAAACTAAAGAAAAAACTAAAGTGAGATATTGTTCTGAGCTTTAATTTGAAGAAAATATTATTCACACACACTAATTTCCATTAATGGAACGACTTCTATTCAGTTAAAATACTAGAAAAGTAGAAAAATAGCTCTACTCGAATATTTTCAGAATAAAATCGAAAAAACTTGTACATGATTGTCTGCCGAATTTCTGATTGCACCATCGATCGAACTTCTGATACATTGATCGTTTTCATCCGTTCTGTCGTTCGGGCTTTAGGTTAACATGTTTAAGTAAAATGCCAAATGTCTAAAGCTATAGCGCGACCAAAATAACAACCAAAATTTAGAAAGTCACAGTAAAGGAGAAAATGGATATATTGAACTAAGCAATAATAGTTGGAAGTGTCGAAACTTTGCAAGGTGTCAATTTTTTTTGTTGCATTCAATGGCACTACCTAACTTCCATCGGATTTTTTGATAGATTTGGGTTATTTTGGGATGGGAGATGATTCCTCTAGCACTTCCTAACTTCAATCGGATTTTTCAATGGTTTTGGGTTATCTTCGACATGAGTGAGGTGTTCCAAGATTTGTAGATTTTGGGATTTAGACTAATTTCTCTAGAATTTTTTAATTTCTTTTGATGTTGTCGAAATGACATACTTACAAAAGTAGTGATATCAGTCAAAAAAAACCTTTAAAGAGTAAATGTGACGCAAGTCCTTTAGCTTACTTATAAAACCACTGATATCGCTGAGGGTGACGCATTGTGCGCCGTACGCAAAAGTTTTATCAACAAACAATTGACTCAAAAAATTTGTGAAAGAAAATTTTACAACAAGAAGTTTGCGTCACGAGTGGCAGATGTTGAGGAACGTACCTATTGTTAGGAAAATGGTTGAAAAATGTAAATGGAAACTATCTATGGAAACTCATAATCAGCAGTTTTATGTTATATATTGTATTATGCTTCCAAATGGTACTGAAACGAAAGAAAACCGAATCATCTGCCACTTGTGACGCAAATTTCCTGTTGTAAAATTTTCCTTCACAAATTTTTTGAGTAAATTTTTTTTTGATAAAACTTTTGCGTACGACGCTCAATGCGTCATCCTAAGCGATATCAGTTATTTTGTAAGTAAGATAAAGGACTTGCGTCACATTTACCCATTAAGGGTTTTTAGACTGATTACGACTTTATCATCTCAGGAGTCAATTCGCCAATTTCTAAGACAATTGGAAAGCCAGCTCGCTCTGATATTATTGAGTTATAGCTCATTCGATTCGTTGATCAATTCTAGCTAACACGAATATCCCATTTAAAAAAAAAATAAAATTCACTTTGGGTGTAATGTAAAGGGGTGCAATAACCTGAGGAAGGAGCAACCCGAAAAACAAACCCGAGAATTCTGAATTTGATTGATATAGGCCTTTTTTGTCTCAGTAGAGTACGTTTCTGTACTTAAAAGTACTTTTTCCTAACTAGTGTTGAAATATCGCGACGTCGTCTCTCATTTCCCACGTCGTTTAGGAAAAACGTTGTTCCTAACTTATGCTAAGAGGCATTTTTAGCGAATTTGACTCCAGTACACACCTCCGCTTCGAGCTGGAAATGTCTCATTCGCTAAAAAAGCATTTTAGCATGCTTTAGAAAAATAACTGATCTAAAGACCTCTGTCTTGTAGAGTTTCGTGAGGCTTTATCGTTTATCCGACATCATTTTGAGATATCGGAGATGTTTGTGAGGTTTTTATTGGACTTTTTTTTAGATTTTGGGGATGCTCGTGAGGTTTTTAAGAGAAATTTTTTGAGAAGAATATTGAAAATAATCGTCAACCTAAGATAGATAACTAATTTGATTTTCCGAAAATATTATTGATAAGATTATGAAAAAATATAATCCAACAATTTTTTAATTACAAAGAAAATTCGTCAAAATTCGTCAAAATTCGCCGAAATTCACCAAATTCGCCAATTTGCCGAAATTCTCCAAATTCGTAAAAATTCGCCAAAAATTCAACTAAATAGCCCCTGGTCAGAACAGCGGTTAGGTTAAGATTTTTGTTGGACAAATGCCGCGATGCTTCCAAAGAAGGATCGTTTTACCAAAATAAAGATGAAGTGTCAGAGCGGTGAAGTAAATGCAACTTTGTCTCGCATTGTGTGTGGGTGCAATGTGGCCGACTACGTAACTACGTAATTATTTAATATTGTAAATCAATTTGAGTCCTACTAAAAATCAATCTCTCCCACTGCCCGCTTGTCCAACAGTACAACTATTAGGCTTTCTCATTAATTATTAAAAACTGTTTCGCTAAAATAATCCCTCGACTGCTCGCTATCAACATATAAATTTAACCATTAAACCATCAAAATTATTGACCAAATACATCTATTATTGGCCAATATAAATTTCAGTACCGTACCCGAAACATGACAAACCTGACCGAGCCATAAAGTATAAAATAAATAATATTTCAATCGTCCCATTGCATTTTTATATCACTTATATTGCCCCAACTGGTCTCGCTGTTCAGTTGTATGGATTATGGATTATGCGATGTATGGATACATGGAGCGTCCCAAGGCAGCTATAAAACTGAATTATTTGGTATTTTCGGTAATAACCACTTCAATATATGAAAAGTTATTGCATATCAGCAGTAAATATTAAATATTTTCATGTTTATTAGAGATGTTGTTATTTGCGAGGTTTACACAAATTCAACTCGTTTTGCTAGTTTCGTATTGCTTTGATTAAATGGAAAACGTTTTTATGTGATACACCGATGGGCGTGTACTGACGATAGATAATTAAAATTGCAAAAAATGGCTTCAGTTTCGGGGAAATTCACAGTACGAGAAACAAAAATTACTCAGTTCAATTAACCTTTCAGTTGCTGACCGAGCATTACGTAATTATAACTATCAAATGTGTTACTTCCTGTGATCTTTTAATTCATTTGTTTAACTTATATTTTACTATTATCAGGTCTTAATTACAGGAGCTTGTTATTTATTATTTGATTAGAAAAGATACATGTGGCAACAAAAGTTTACGATAGTGTCTTTATGTACAACATAATCGATAATACCTAATTAAAATACACTCTCGAGTCACACACCTGACTGAACTTCTGGCTTCTTGAGTATACCAGAGAACATACCACCTGGGCTTCGCCTTTGATGAACAATCACACAAAAACTTGCTTTTTAATTTTGTTTGGAATTCTACTTCATTACCGATTGAAACACTGAGTATTAGGAATATTGTTCCCGTGAAATCACATTTATTTCTCGAATATATAATTGTAACTAACGGTTTTCTCGTTCTATATCTCTATTTATCCGACAGAGTCCACTATGATGCAATTTGATTTAATCGCAATCTTGATCACGATTTCCACGAGTGTTTCAGAGCCACAATTCTCAACAAATTTCTTCCCAAGTTCCAAAACTACAAATCACTAATTACAAATAAAGCAATACCTAATAACTACAGCTTTTCACCTTTTGCGTGTGAAACACTGGGACCATGGTGCGCGAAGGCCTTGGACTTCGTTGGAAAATCTTCTTAAAATGTCAACAGGAGAACCACGATCAAAGCAATACTTGACGCAACGCATAAGCCTCGCAATACAAAGAACAAATGCTGACCAGTTAATGGGAACATTTAAAAACGAAGAGCAATTGGTTGAAATATTTTGTATTTTATCAAACGACGTTTAATTTTAGTTTTATTTTATGAACGCTTTATGTTACTCATTACTTTTCAACCCTAGGGATGAAGACTTGTAAATCAAATGTTTTAAGATTACGTCAAGATGGCCAATTGATGAAAAAAAAAAAACTGGAATCATATGAAACGGCCTATAAATAACGATATTGTAAGTTATTCGCATTCAATAAACGAAAATTAAACCGGACATAAGTCCCTAATTCAGTAGTTTATCATTATTATTCAACACAGATGAATTTCTCTAAACTAACCAAATAGCATCTTTCCCTCGAAGCCAGTTCCTTCCCCTTTAAAATGACACCGAAAACGCCTTATTAAAATAAATGGTATCTTTGGCAGATCTAAGAGTGTGGCAAGACACAGCTATCTCCACCAGCTTTCACAACAACAGTATTTTGTGACTAGCTAAACACAGTAATAATTTTTTATTTGGGAGCTGTTGTGTAATTATTTCCACATCAATTTCGTTTAACAAATGATAATCTAGATTTCTATTTTACAATTTTTTGTTAGATAGTCATACGCGACTTGCAACGTAATGCTAATATACTGAATCTAGATTTTCATTTGTTAAACTAAATTATAAACAATTATAAACGACAGCCACTTCCAAATCTGGATATGTCGAGCGACGTTGTTCTACAAAGACATTCTTAGAAAGTAAGTTCCAAAACATAGAAAATTTCCAGTCGGGAAATGGGGAATACCACAGGTTAAAGACCGTTTAATGGGATCATTGATTGTCATATCATCATTCTAAAAATAGACTCGATCTTTGTAATTACTAAAATCTTATTTCGATCAGCGACTCAAATGTTCAAAATAAAATTCTTCTTCGTTCACTTACGTTTGCAAACGTTTTTGGTTTTTTGGTAACATTTTTTTTTCAGCACACAATACAAGCTAACAAACATTAAATTAAATTATCTCAAAAAGATTCCCTTTTGGATTCATCTTTAGAACATTTTTTTTATTATTCGACTGGTTGGAGGGCATTGCACATACGTACACTGTGAGTATTTTATTTATATCTGGTTACACATATTTGTAGTCAACGGAAGCAATTCATACAAATTATATTGGCGTAGCCTTGCCATAGAATAAGTTAAAGAAAAAGTTTAGTGTATTATGTTTATGGGAAACAATTTGGGATGATATTTTCGAATAAGAGAGAGGAGCTGAAGAAAAAAAAGAAACGGAAAACTTTCTCAATATAAAAGAAAAGTCATAGAAAAGTTTGCAAGGTATATCATGTGTAATACGTTATGGATTACATATGAACTTTTATAACCTTATATTGTCGTACATAAATTACTTTTGTTGTGTTTGTTACAATAATTGGAAGACGGAGGTCAATTGTGGTGGCTTCAACAACACTCTATCGTTTGAAGAAATGTTCTACGAGAAAAATAAGAATCAATCTACGACCCCAACACTCTTTGGTCTACTTGGTAATTTTGAAAATTGCTTGCAAATAAATATTTTTACATTTAATATCCGAAAATCGTCCAGGGCATACAAACATTTACAAACAATTTATAGCGCTTTGAGGTTTCAGAGAAACCAAAATATGGAAAACATATTTGAAATGTCCATTCATTTTTGTACGTTTCTTACATCATCATGGATGTGAGCCGAATCCTTCTTGGTTTTAAAGATTGTATGTTATGCAGAACCGAATTTTTTCCAGAGCTTTTCATCCCTCTTTTAGAGTATTTTACCCACGGATCTGCAGTGAAATTTAATTAATAACTTTCTCCTGAAATCAGCTGGGCAAAGGTTTATATATGACGAGTGTAACCGAAGACAAAGAATCACATTTTCATACTGAATGGACTGAAACTCTCACACCCTTTTCCTTGTTTTATTCCATAGAAAGCTTAGAAATATGGAAAAATTTACCGTCGTTTTTTCATGGTCGTGTGTATAAAACGTTGAAAATTTATGGTCTTTGGATGTACTTGAATAGAAATTTGCATACATTTCTATAAATGAGAGAAATATTGGCAAAAGTACTGGTAAAAAAATGTAGACTGTACTAAATTTTGAATTCAGTATTACCTAACGTCGTTATGAACCTCACATGATAGATGACACAACAACATCCAAAATATATTTGATTATTGGAAATTGGATTTTTATTTGAATCTACATCATACTAACCAATCAAGAAAAAGACTAATGCGAACATTATCAACGATCTCTCTCTAAACAACAAATGAGAAATCAACTCTTCAAGCATAGCACTGCTTCCAGCAATAACATAGCAAATATTTGGAAGCTGATGGTAATAGAGTAAGCTTTTTATTTCTTTCGTACTGAGTCTTTATGTCATTTAAAACACCAACACTTAAAACACACAACACATTCAAGTGTACACGCATATGTACCAAAATTTGGAGACTTTTTGATGTCTGACACTCGAGTGTTAATGCTAGAAGCAGTGCGTTGCCTCAATCGATGAAACTCGTTGCCTGTCAAAAATTGCTTGAGGTGTTGATCACACGTTTCCTGTTCGATATTTACCTTCAATCTGTCTATATAACTTCTTAAGTGAGATAGGTCAGAGCCTCGTGATTTGACACTTTTGATAACACTGAACTCCCACGAGTTCGTTAAAATTATCAGGAAAAATAATTTTCATGCTTCGGGGCCGAAAATAAGGGCAATTTTTCGAATTTTCTCGGGTTTCCGGCCCTCTGCATGAAAACTCACATGTGCACCTGTTTGGGACGGTTGATTTAAGGCACTTTCGCTTGTAGACCTCACTTCGTTCGGCCTACAATCCGCGAAATTGCCTAAAATCAATCGTCCAAAACAGGTACACAAATGACTAATACATCACTGATTTTGCAAGAATTTGGAAAAATTTTATTTGAAATCATTGAACATAAAATAAATTTTCAAACATCAACTTTCGAATTTCATCACTGTCAATTTTGATTAGAATTAGTAAAAAAAACCTAAATTTAAATGTAATATCAAAATTTTGAAATTTCCAAAAAAATGTGTGCTCTAAGTAAACCAATAGTTAATAAATATTCGTATCTTAAAACTGAAAATACTCAACGCTTCAACGTAAAACTTTTCAGAGTTATCCTTAGCATGGACCCGGTGTTGTGACGATAGGTCGAGTAATGTCTTCTTCACCACTTTGGCAATCATCAGTTGGTATTGGTGTTGTAGTAGTAGTGCCGGGTGAGGTTTCAGCTGAGCCATCTTCGCATTCAATTGGGCAGTCTGATGGATCTGTTAGAGAATAAATATTGTAGACCGAACTGTGTTTGAGTGCGTTTTTATGATTATCTAACAGAGTGAAAATTTTTCTGTTTCTGTACGCGTTTAATATCGTTACATTTCGCAAGAAATTCAAACTTTAAATGGACGAGGCGTAAATAACCGAAAAGGAAGTGAAAAGTGAAATCGTACATGCTTTCGGTTTTAAGAGTTGTTGTGGTTCGTTTAACAAATGAAAATCTAGATTTAGTATTTTAGTATTTCGTTTTTTTGCGAGCTTGTTTCAGAAAAATCATAAAATATAAAACTTCATTCGTTCAACGAAATTCTTGTGGAATCTATTATGAGCCACAACAACTACAAATTAGAAAACATGTCGAATTTCACTTTTCTCTACCTGTACATAATATCTTGCATCTAGCACAAGATCATGTACCCAGCTTGTGCTAAAAGTAGAACTTGGAGCGTACGTTATGTTATCAATCTAGGGCTAACAATTTTCACGTCGTCTGCGCAAAATTTCCGTTTTAAATTTGGAACTTCACTCCTTTATTTTTACGCCTTTTGTGATTTTAAATTAATTATGAATTGGCCCCAAAACGAAACTTGTGGAACAATTATTTTTCACCTTGCGAAATATAACAGTCTACTTGTTCACACCGCGGAATATAGTACCAACATTACCTGTTGGCGGAGAGCCCGTGGGCGGATCAGTTGGTGGCACACCAGTTGGTGGCGAACCGGTTGGTGGATCTGTTGGAGGTGAGCCAGTTGGTGGATCTGTTGGCGAAGAGCCAGTTGGAGGTGAGCCAGTTGGTGGATCTGTTGGAGGCGAACCAGTTGGAGGTGAGCCAGTTGGTGGATATGTTGGCGGCGAACCAGTTGGAGGTGAGCCAGTTGGTGGATCTGTTGGCGGAGAGCCAGTTGGTGGCGAACCAGTTGGTGGATCTGTTGGTGGCGAACCAGTTGGTGGCGAACCAGTTGGTGGCGAACCTGTTGGTGGATCTGTTGGCGGAGAGCCAGTTGGTGGCGAACCAGTTGGTGGATCTGTTGGAGGCGAACCAGTTGGAGGTGAGCCAGTTGGTGGATCTGTTGGTGGCAAACCAGTTGGTGGAGAACCTGTTGGTGGATCTGTTGGTGGAGAACCAGTTGGTGGAGAACCTGTTGGCGGATCTGTTGGCGGAGAACCAGTTGGTGGGGAACCTGTTGGTGGATCTGTTGGCGGAGAACCAGTTGGTGGAGAACCTGTTGGCGGATCTGTTGGCGGAGAACCAGTTGGTGGGGAACCTGTTGGTGGATCTGTTGGCGGGGAACCAGTTGGCGGATCTGTTGGCGGCAGATCTGTTGGCGGCGAACCAGTTGGTGGAGAGCCTGTTGGTGGATCTGTTGGCGGAGAACCAGTTGGCGGGGAACCAGTTGGTGGATCTGTTGGACAAGGTGTAGGGTCTGGGCACGGACAACGTGTTGTTGTGGTTGTTGGTGCTTGTGTAGTAGTTGTTGGTGTTTGTGTAGTAGTTGTTGGTGCTTGTGTAGTAGTTGTTGGTGCTTGTGTAGTAGTTGTTGGTGCTTGTGTAGTAGTTGTTGGTGCTTGTGTAGTAGTAGTTGTAGTTGTTGCTTGGGTAGTAGTAGTTGTTGTTGGTGTTTGTGTAGTTGTTGTTGGTGGTGGTGCTTGCGTAGTTGTTGTTGGTGCTTGTGTTGTTGTGGTCGTTGTCGGTGGTTGAGTTGTTGTGGTCATTGTCGGCGGATCCTTTATTAATTTTTGTTTAAAATGTTATGACAATAGATAATATTCTTTTTTCTACATTAATGAAAAATGTTGTATTAAATATTATTCTCACTAAACTGAATTGACTTCCAAAATATTGAGCATCGCAGGCTAGATTAATAAACTAGAATCAAGTAAACTTCGGTACAGAAACTTAGTGTACAACTTCCTCAAAAATGCCCTTCGAACAGATGAAACAAATAAAACTGAAATTTCAATTGAGAAACATATGCGCAAAAAACATCGTTTGTCACTCTACGCAACCTTCACCTCGTTAGGACCGGTTAGGACAAACTTACGCAGGGGTCGTACTACTCCTTATTTTCCTGATTTTCCTTATTTTTGAAAAAACCACCTTATTCCTCCTTATTTTTGAAAAAGTTCCTTTTTTTTCCTTATTTTTCAATAATTTTGACGAGAAAACTACATTTTTGGATAACAGATAATAAAAAAAAATCGCTGCGCGGCAGAATACTGAGCAATAGGGTCATCGTAAATCTTCACCCGATCTCCTACTGCTAGTAAACAAACCATAGAAATGTAGTTCCTTGTTGTCGATTTTACTGAAGAAAAATATCCACGTGGATTACAGTAATTTTGCTACCTTCCCACTCAATGGGAAGAGCGGTGTTGAAGAAGGGGAGGGAGGGTAGAATTGAAGGTAACGGACGAATGTTTGGAAAGAATTGCATCTGTCTCACGCTAAAAAGCGCGGTCATACTAAGTCAGTTAAAGCATCGACTTTACAAAAAGTCAGTCTAAGAAACAATCTAACGACAATAGAGCACAGTGGGGGAGGGGGTCCCAAAGTTTCAACATTTTGGTGGACGCCACTTGTGTGCGACCTGTTGGAGGCTTGAAAAGGTCAATGGAATCTACCTGTTCCAAGTCATCTATGGGAAGAATCATTATTTTATTATTTCACTGATGTACTAAGAGGGAAACTTTCCCAACAAACTATTTGGTGGTAGATCACACAAAAAAACAAGACCTACATAAACTTAAATTCATTTGATCAAATTATTGTGTTGTTTACAAATTTGATATAATTCTGACCTCAAATCTCTACTTCACCTAAAAGAAAATTAAGGAATGTAGCATATTGAGAAATGTACAGTTTTATCCTGAGGTTCAAAACACGACCTACAACCAATGGAATGTTGTCTTATTTTGTGGGTTGTGTGGATTATTTGTATTAATATTTACACGTAAATATTCACAGTCCACAAAATAAACAATTGACATGGTATAAGAAAGTAGCGGTAAGCTAAGGTTAATAATTTCAAATTAACTTTTACTATTAAACCATGGTAATTCATAGGCCGCGTTCAGGAACGAAACATTCTTCACTGAGTGAACATTCGTTTCGTTGAGTTAACGCTGTCAAGTTTAACTTTGAGGTTAGATTTCTCACGATGTACTTTGGTCGTGAAAGTTTACCCAGATGTCATGAACGTTTCGTTTCTGAACGTGGCCCATTGCGTTTAAGTGGATTTAAGTGGATTAAATTAGTGTAAAATCGTTGAATATGGGTATGGGAATTTTTGAAAAACTTCGTAATTTTTGATTATGAGCCTAAAAAAGCGTGCAGGGGGTGTGCGTATAAAAAATCATCAAGATTTTTACCCAAAAATTTACTTCCAAGCTCCTTATTTTCTCCTTAATTTCAACCGAAAAATTCCTTATTTTCTCCTTATTTTTTTAAAAAACCTCCTTATTTCCTTAATAAGGCACGCCATTTTTGAGTGCGAGGTCTGCTTACGACTAATCCTAAAAATTTCCAAAAGTTCTTTTTATCACTCGTAGCAAAAAATACTATTTTCGGCCGAATCGTGGTTGCCAAGAAAAACTGAGATTGTCGTACAGTTATTTCTTTGTTTTTGTTTCGTGGTTAGTCTCATTTTGTACGACACAAAAAATGATGCTTGTTACTCGTGATGTCGTACTAGTACTAGTCGTAAGTTTGTCCTAACGAGGCGAAGCAACACTGGCTCAACATTTTTCAATAATTTTGTGTGGGAATAACATTTTTCAGACACTTTTCACGAACTGTGTCAATCACCGAAAAAGTAATTTTGAGAAAATAAATTCGTAAAGTCACACAAATTCATTTGTGTGCAAAACTTTTTCGGCGAATTTTCCATAACTGTTCAGGCCACTCATTAATGCACTCACAGATCTGTTTCCTGATCAAAATTTGATTCAGTTTAGTATCACAAATTTTCAAAATATATTGACGCTCTGAAACCTGTGTTAATGGGGTGTATAAAACTTAATGACTTATGAAAAATTTGCTCTGGGAACGTGCTAAAACCACATATTTTAGGAATTAACAAATTAGTGAAAAAATCTTCATTATTAATATTTGATTGTTGAGCCTATTAGCACATTAAAACATTTTTCAACCCTAAAATAACTATGTTTTGTGGAATATTAGATCGTCTTCCGAAAATAACTTAGTATGTCGAAATGGACAAAATGGAACCTCGAGAATAGGATTCAATACTTATATCCGGATAACAGAAATTGATCCTGTAGCGTTCAAATTTTATGGGTCCCACGATAACATATTAACAAAAATTTGCATCTGTCAAGTCTTGAAATGTAGGTTTAGATTCATTGGTTACTCAAAAAGAAAATTATGTTCGAGTTTATCCTTCTACCATTAAAATACTCACAGGACAGGGTGTAGTTTCGGGACAAGGGCAAAGTGTTGTTGTGGTTGTTGGCGCTTGTGTTGTTGTGGTTGTTGGCGCTTGTGTTGTTGTGGTTGTTGGCGCTTGTGTTGTTGTGGTTGTTGGCGCTTGTGTCGTTGTGGTTGTTGGCGCTTGTGTTGTTGTGGTTGTTGGCGCTTGTGTTGTTGTGGTTGTTGGCGCTTGTGTTGTTGTGGTTGTTGGCGCTTGTGTTGTTGTGGTTGTTGGCGCTTGTGTTGTTGTTGTTGTGGTTGTTGGCGCTTGTGTTGTTGTTGTTGTTGTTGGCGCTTGTGTTGTTGTTGTTGTTGTTGTTGGCGCTTGTGTTGTTGTTGTCGTGGTGGTAGTTGTTGGCGCTTGTGTTGTTGTTGTCGTGGTGGTAGTTGGTGGCGCTTGTGTTGTTGTTGTCGTGGTGGTAGTTGGTGGCGCTTGTGTTGTTGTTGTCATTGTCGGTGGATCCTTTATTAATTTTTGTTTAAAATGTTATGACAATAAATTATATCCTTTCTTCTACATTAATTAAAAATGATGTATTAAATACTCTTCTCACTGAACTAAATTGACTTCCAAAATATTGAGCATCGCGGGCCCTAAATTGATAAACTAATAAATAGAGATAATCAAGTAAACTACTGTACAGAAATTTAGTGCACAACTTCCTCAAAAATGCTCTTTGAAAAGATGGAACAAATAAAACTGAAATTTTGTACTACTACAATCATTTCAATTGAGAAACATATTCACAGAAAACGTCGTTTGTCACTCGTGATGAAAGTGGAATTTTTTAGGACACGTCGTAACTTCGCCTCGTTAGGACAAACTTACATCTAGTCCTAAACCGTTTCACTTTTTATCACTCACATCAAAAAAATACTGTTTTTGTGCAGTGGTGGCTGCCAAGAAAAACTGGAATTGTTGTAGAATTTTTTCATTGTTTTTGTTTCGTTATGTCTCATTATGATCCTTATGGCACAAAACACGTCATTTCCAACTCTTGATGAAAGCGGAATTTTTCAGGTCTAGTTGTAAGTTTGTCCTATCACGGCGAAGCATCACTGGCTAAACATTTTTCTATAATTTTGTATGGGACCTAGCGTTTTTTAGACACTTTTCACGAACTGTGTACTCAACTTTAACGTATATATTGCAGAGAATTTATAGACACATTAATTCAGGAAGATGAATTGCTCAATCAACGACCAAATAATAATAATTTAATGAAAATAAATTCTTAAGGTCACACAAATTTATTTGAGCGCAAAACTCTTTCGGCGAATTTGCCATAACTATTCAAGCCACTCATTTTTATGCACTCACTTTACTGTTTCCTGGTCAAAATTTAATTCAGTTTACTATCACAAATTTTCAAAAAGTATTGACGCATTGAATCCTGTATGAATGAGGTGTAGAAAACTTAATCCCTTATGACGAATTTGGAAGGAAGTGTGAAAGTCACATATTTTAGGAACTATATGGGTTTAAAATTTTAAATGTTAAATTAGCGGTGTAATGATGCCATTGTAATGACAAAGCCAGTTAGCAACAACCGTTGGCTTTTAAGTAAATAAAATAAAAATAAAATTACAATGTTTTCTGGAATATTAGAATGTCTTCCAAAAATAACTTAGTCGTACGAAATGGACAAAATGGAACCTTGAGAATCGGATTCAATACTTATATCCGAATAACAGAGGTTGAGACTTGAGACTGTTGCGTTCAAAGTTTATGGGTCCCATCCCACAATGACATATTATAAAAATTTGTATCCTTCTACCATTAAAATACTCACAGGACAGGGTGTAGTTTCGGGACAAGGGCAAAGTGTTGTTGTAGTTGGTGGCGCTTGTGTTGTTGTAGTTGTTGGCGCTTGTGTTGTTGTAGTTGTTGGCGCTTGTGTTGTTGTAGTTGGTGGCACTTGTGTTGTTGTTGTCGTGGTGGTAGTTGTTGTTGTTGTTGTTGTGGTAGTTGTTGGTGCTTGTGTTGTAGTCGTTGTTGTTGTAGTCGTTGTTGTTGTAGTCGTTGTTGTTGTAGTCGTCGTTGTTGTTGGCGTAGGTGTTGTTGACGTTGTTGTTGGCCCTTGTGTTGTAGTTGTCGGAACAGGACACGGTGTTGTTTCAGGACACGAGCAGGGAGTTGTTGTGGTGGTGGTTGTAGTAGTCGTCGGATCTACTGGACATGGAGTAGTTTCAGGACAAGTACACTCATCATTTCGAATTCCTGCCTCGTTTGAATTGGATATATCCTCTAAATCACCATGAGCACAATCTAGTCGCTTAGGTGAGGCACTCGTTGTACGTGCAGGCGTTGCGGGTTCGATTTCGCCATGACCATAATCGAATTCAGTACACATACGTTGGATTAGAGAAAAAACTTGGCCATTAGGGCACGATAGAACTTGGAGTAATCCAGTGGGTAGACATTTGTAATATCTAGTTGAATCATACGGATATGGGGCCAATTCCTGCGGTTCAAGATTGAGTGGACACCGTAAATCTTTGCCTAGAGCCGAGGAAACGGTCAGCACCACGAAAGCTATGAAGACTATACAACAAATAATATTAGTATGACGATTTCAGTACAATTAGTGCACATACCTTTCATTTATTGATTTCGCTTTTATTCTCCTCTTCAATAAAATAGCAAAATGGAAATGGTTCTACCAAGTATTTGATATCGGTATTTATAGTTGATTTCTAACAAGATGCTTATGCGTCAGAGATAGTTATCTCATTCGATTACATTGAATTACTTGCTGCGTTAAGTACATTTCATATTGCAACCTGTACTTTTAATTGAATCTTCTGTTCAAATTTTTCTACAACATCGATCTTATCTTATTTCAGATTTTCTGTAGCCAAAAATAGGTGCAATCAATCTGCTATATATGTACCACTGTTTGTGAACGAGGTTCGTTCGTGCGTTGTATGGTACATAGCTTCTTGAGTAAATGTGCGAAGTGACTGATAAGAATCAATTATAAAAGAAAGTAGAGAAAATAACATTGAAAAAATATAAATTTTAATAGCTGCACATCTGCTCTACTACTATGCTGTGATTACATACACCTAAGCCATCGAATTTGGCCTTGATTTTTTTCTAGTAAATAAAAAAAAAATCGCAGCTAATTCGGGTATTTTCGTTGATTCGTACGATTTTTTTTTTGTTTTAAACATTATCCAAATAATTTGACAGTGGCCGCTTTACGGGTGATCTTTTAGGCGAAATGTTCTGCTATTAATTGTATTTCACAGTTTACACTTTATTTATTATTAACATTAATCAGATATTTTAAAGTTTCAAATGCCAAGAATGGCATTGAAGACACCATTTAATTATAAATTTGTAATTTGACATTATTGACTTTTGCACGTTTGATTTTTCAGAGTGTTACAGAGTTGTTCATTCAACGATTGGCATGATTGGTCATATCTGTTTTATACTTTCATTATGTATATTTGTATTTGTATTTGTTTCGACAAACTAACAGGCCACGTTGCCTAATAACAAGTTCATCTTAAATTAAGTTTATAATAGGATTGGTTACAAAAATCGCCTCATATTCGCCTCATATCGAAATTAAGACAGTTAATGCAACTGTTGACAGTCGAAAAACACGTATCAGCTCATTCACAATGGGTCGAAAACCAGAGAAACAATACAAAATTGCCCTCATTTTCGGCTCAGCATGAAAAAATATTCCATCTGTAGAGAATAGAAAGGTATCATCGAAAAACATTTCACCTCTAGGGATGAAATAGTATATTATTGTCTCGTCTCGAAAATCGGGCATTACCGAGTATTGCAAGGAAGCCGAATGTGAGCCTTGTTTTCATAACGAGGTTGTTATAATATTTCTATGAGTTTTTCCATTTGCATTGATTATTTTTTTTTTCGATATTCAACGATTGTTATTGGGCTGAACAACAACAACTATAGAGTATGAGATGCCCTTTCATTTTTTGAATCCTAATCCTTCTACTTAACATAAGAAGTATTTAGTTCAGATACACTTTAAATGGGGTGACGCACTTCCATTTAATCCATTAAATCCATTTAATCCATTTAATCCATTAAATCCATTTAATCCATTTAATCCAAAAAAATTTTTAGTTTTACCGAAATAATTAGGCTACCCACCTGAAAAATTTGTAAAGTAATTGCGAAAAATAGATTTGCACGATCCCTAGCTCGTTTAAGTACTCGTGAGGTATAGGATTTTTTTTTGTTAAAAATGGTATTAAATTTATTTAATCCATTTAATCCACTTTACACCAAAAACTCCTAAAAGTGGATTTTTTCGCTTTTTAACATTGTAGTATGAGTTGTAGTACGTGGTTCGATCAAAATCAACAATTTTTAATACTTTTACAGTATTTGGTAAAATGAACTTTTTTCCTATTTAATCCATTTAATCCAATTTTTATTCCATTTAATCCATTAAATCCATTTAATCCATTAAATCCATTTAATACCATTTAATCCATTTAATCCATTTAATCCATTTAATCTAGAAGGAACTCTTCAAGTTTCCTACTTCTGAACGAATTTCCTACGTAAAAAGGTAGAGGCTCTGATACGGAAAGGCGGTATGATTTTCGAGAAACGATATGTCATAAAGTCCGTACTAATGTTAAGGAAAGAGAATTTACATATGGTTTTGACTGACCGAGGTCATAATATTATCGAATTGAATCTATTGTTTTATCCGAACAATCATCCGTCTCACCTATCATGCTATACACTTCAATCGCAACTTTACCCCGGTGTTACGTTCCATTTTGTTATTGTTTTTATTATGCATAGAATGCAAAGTAGTATCCAAACATGAATTTTCGATATTCAATCTCGGATAAAACTCATAAAGACTGGGGGAGGTTTCACCAGCATAATGCATACATGAAAAATTAACCACAATTTTTCGCAGAAAAATATGAAAACGAGCATAAATAAAATAAAATAAAATTTTCATCAATATGTAGATGCAAGCTCGTCACATATATTCGTATATATATTAAATATGCGGGGACACAGACACACTCATACGCGCGCACGAACATAGAGCCATTGAACATAGAAAGGAATATCTTGTTTTATGCATTTTGAATGTTAGTTGATACGACGTGAGTAGGTAGGTAATATCATATTCCATATCAGTGGCAAATGTCATGCACATTATATGAGATTTCTTGAATAAATTTTCAAAATATTAAATTTGATATTTTCTGTCAAAAATGTTATAAAAAGGTATATCGACATTACAGCCAATGTTGGTACCCATAATATAACTGCCATTTTCTGAAAAAAAAAAAATGTAAAAAGAAAACGAAAAAAAAATCAACGAAAGTAAAATAAAAACAGAAATGTATGTAAATGCAACAAATATGGAGTTTTTATTATACAAAACTGCTACATTTTATCTGCCTTGTCATGGCTCATAAATTCTGCCATTGCATGGGGTTCGTATGGAGCATTACATTGATATGAAAGAGAAGAAAATTGTAGAAATCCTTGCAACAAGTTATATGAGGTGTGTCGACAAAAAAAAAAACATTAAAACTGGAAGCTAAAAACCTAACATGTGAAACTTGAAAAATAAATGATGCTAAAAGGACTGATAATTTCGTTGAATGTGGTTTTGGATTCTGTGAGAGTTTTTGTTCGTATAGTTTTTATTTTACGGTGCTCTCTTTTTCGAATTACGTTTTAGCGATGCAAAAAAAAATTGTTTTTAATACGGTTTAATGAAAGGAATTTTTGGTGTATTATTTCATGCACGAACGAATTTCAGACCTGATCTAAATAATATTATTTAAGAGAAAAAAGAAATATTTTCTACAATCGAATCGGGTGAAAATAAAGCCTCAAAATGTTGAAATATAAACGGTAGACCCACGTCCCAAATTCTATTGTCTTCTAAAGTGTAGACCACATATTTCATCCCCTTCTTCCAGCTCTAGAGCGGAAAGAAAGTTACCTTGGTACGACAGCACGGCATCGTAAAGATTCGGATGAAGTGAAGCGTTTTCCTGAATTGCATAACAATGAACTGCTTAGCAAGAGAAACCTGTTGTTCTTCTCAATTTATGTTTGTACGTACATTTTCATCACAAAAAGCTCAAATCTAAGTTTTTTTTTTTTATTTGAAGAGAGAGAATAAAGTGTTGTCCAATCATTATCAGCTTGAGCAAAATCGCTGAAGGAAAATTTTTGAGTTGCTGAACTATTGTTTTTCTATTACTACTAATTAGACTCCATCAAACATGGAAACCAGGAACTTTGAAAAAAAAAATTGTCAAAAATGTGTTTTTGGTGGGTCAGCAAAGTGCGACGACCATGAAAAATCGGGACCATATTAAACTTAAAACTCTTAAATCGTTATAGAAAATTATTCCGTTTTTGCTCAAATATGCATAAAATCTCGGAAATGTAGGCATCCGAAAATGGTATTTTTTTAAATCGTCTCTGCAGTGCTTGGACCATTGTACATACGCCTCTATTGGGAAATGAGGAATTTCGCTCCAGAGTATTTATGCAATATATTCAATATATGAGATTTGACAAAGCGAATGAGAAACACTCATAGATTCCATTATACACTATAGAAGAGATTCTGTTTGCTCGGCCAAAGCATAACTTTATTCATCAAACCTTATTCCAACAACTATAATTTGGGCCCAATTTATTTACCTCATCGAGCATGTACACTTACAACATTTTTATTGAAAACCTTTAAATATTCATTTATGAATATTGCCATGCAATGAACCAAAGCGATGTTTAAACACAACAAAATATCAACAAAAAATATGTACAAATAGAGTGCATTCCGGACACAGCTTTTAAGTATGATATGATTTAGTCACGGCATGTGGAAAACGATATCCTTACCAGATCTATATTATTTGGTCAAAATCAAATATCAAATAATTTATTTCTACCCTTATCCGTTCCATATAAAAGGCTTATACGGTAAAATCATGTTCCTTCAACATAAATAAAAAGACAAGTTTCTCCATTTATACATATATGATACACATACAACATAAAATAAAACGAAATGAAAAGATATACAGTGGAAACATACTCATATACCGTTGTCAGAGTGTACCAATATTCTAGCTTTTAATAAAGCTACATCAATAATCAGAGGATGCCCTACGGGCTTTACGATACGGATTTCCGATGTTATTAGAACATGCCAAGATAAATATTTGAAAACCAAGTAATTAGATACACTTGCTTCGCAGTATGCTGTCTCTGTCTTCCATCTCCACAACGAGTGTATTACATGTTCTGTGTATATTTTCGTTCCGATGAAACCTTGTCATCGAAAGTTTAATAAAATATTTACTTGTGTCCGTATTATATTGTATATATATGTGTACTTGTAGTAATTGTTAAAATAAGAGTTCGGTCCTTAACGATGTGGTTACTTATTCTCTATTGATGGAAGTCGGGTTCGCATCTTGGTTAATTTGATGCTATTGCTTGTGGCAATGATAAACAAACTTAATAGAGAAAGCCATCAAATCTGAATCTTAAGTTAAGTGAATTGATAAACAAATGAAGTAAAAGATTTTATGTTAAGTCCATTGGATGTGCAGTCAGAGGCAGTGAAATTTCAGCATTAATTTACTTCAGTTGTTTTTCAGCTGATCAATACATACAATCATAACTGTTGTCCAAACACGCGTGGCAGTGGTAAAACCGTACAGTAGAAACAGTAGAAAAAGTCAACAGTAGAAATAACAGCTATATACCACGATGCGGTTGCCATTTTTAGAGGCTAATAGAAAACTACTTTTTAAATTAAGAGCAATGATAGTTATTTTCGGTACAAATTGATGGAGAAACAAGGCTGTTTTTGTGTATCCATAGCTGTTTTTTTCAAGACAAGCCTAGGTCAATTGGCAGCTGGCTAAATTATCAACTTTGTACTCTCATTCACATAACTCAAACCACTATTATCGAACATTAAAACACATCAGAAAATAGTTGACGCATCTATGCACATAATAATTACAGGTCACAATATTGAATGAAATAGAAATGTTATGTAGATATGGCTGTTGACATGATCCAGTTCCGAATTCATGTGGCATATAGATACATTGTTTAAATTGGAAATAGAAGAGAAAATAATATTCGGAACAATTATTTTACTAAATTTACTACTGCAAAATGAAAAGCGCACAGACCGCAAGTAATTATACAGTTTTTGCGGTTGAATTCCATTACAGTAATTAGTTCATTTCGTTTCTATAATATTTTAATAAATTATAGTCGGAGATCAACAAGCATTCAAAATCGCACCTCACTCTCTTCCCCCCGATCTATTTTATATTGAATTATTTTTAACCATTTTGCCATAACTCGTTAAATTTAATTTCCGAAATTTTGCGCATCAATTATTATCGAATTTGATTTTAGGAATATTTAATTTTATAATAATTAAATAAATGTTTGCTACATGTTCTATTAATATTAAACGTGTTATAGCCATCGAATTCGGTGTCGAATATTTGCCCATGAGTTTTGTAAATAATGCAACACAAAAAACTTTTCAGTAATCATGTTTCAATGTTACTTCGGTGGCATACTGAAAATCATGCTAACCAGTTTTTATTAATGTAATTGGTTTATTTTATATAGTGAGCAGTGAACATGTTGACGAACCACTAACTTTATGTTATTCTATATGGGCTATTCAGGTTATGGGCACAGCAATAACAAAGGTGCTGGCTATCAGGATTTGTTTTTGTATTGGGCAAACACTGTTATGTTAGGTCAACGTACTTCAAGCATGAGTGGTACTCTAAATAGAGTACTGAAATGGAACAGTGTATCGAACAAATTTTGGCCCTGTAAAATCTGGAATTTTTTTAAATAGAAATTAGTACTCTATTTGGAAGTTGTCACTCGAACCACTTTTGCTTGAAAAACGTTGGTTAGGTACATCTGTGGTGGTTGTTCGCA
This sequence comes from Bradysia coprophila, assembly GCF_014529535.1. Classification (NCBI taxonomy): domain Eukaryota; kingdom Metazoa; phylum Arthropoda; class Insecta; order Diptera; family Sciaridae; genus Bradysia; species Bradysia coprophila. Next base: position 7,968,830 of record NW_023503608.1, read on the forward strand.
AAGCACATACATTTTGGTACATAAATTCGGTACGAAACGTAAATCCATGTATTTTTCACAGTCTCGTTCCCTACATACGGATTGACAGTCAGGGCTTACTTTAGAGAATTTTAATTCAGAATTTTTCGGAACTTTTTCGGAATTTTTTCAGAATTTTCGGAATTTTCAGAATTAAAATTCTCTAAAGTAAGCCCTGTTGACAGTTGTCCAAGTATTTTGGCTCAGTCAAGCTCCATAGATCCATCAAAAAGCCTGAGGAGCTTTTCAAGTATTTTTGAAACTCGCTTTTGACATGACATGGAAGTAGTTGACAACTTCCTTAAGTTAACCTTTTTTGTCAAAAATATATTTGGCAAAATACCAGATTCAAGTGAAATTATAGATTTCTACATTGTGTTCCGGTACGTTTGCTGTGTCCAAATCATTGTGATGGTAAACAATCTCGATCGTTTCTTCTGATTTTTGGTACAAGTATGAAGAGCGAACTAATCTCAATTTACACTACTCCACTCCACCATGCATTGTTCGACCAGATCACAAAGGCCTTAGATAGAGTACCCTACAATGCAGTAAATTTAAGGATTAAATTTCATATTCGGATGTAAAATATCCATCTATACAAGTTAGCTACAACGAGATCGGCCACACCCGTCATATAGTTTCACTGATGGTGCTTACTTACTTAATTGTTACGCAAATTCCATTTACTTGTACTGAAATTCGAATTTAGTCTACCAGCCCGACTGACCAAAGCTTTTATCTCTAATGGTGCTAACTTTTTTTTGCCCATTTTTACCCGAAAGTTTGTATGCTTATCTAGACATTTCAACACGAACTGGAAGTGACTTACATTATATCATAATCTAATAATAATTCAGCACACATGCACAATGGAAACATGACACAACCATATGCATCTTAAATGCAACACTAGACAATGTGTGTATCGCCAACTCTCTCGATGCACAAAAGCCTATAACGCTATCTCCAGCATCACAAAACCATTTTGAGTTATAAGGAGTTATTCTATAAATAATCGCATCATCTATATACATATGCCATTCTGGATTTTGGTGTAAGTGGTAACATGCTATATAATACGTGTATAAATAGCATAGGAGGAGACATCAAAATAATGTTGACACTTTAACTCAGACTTTGCAACAATAATTATATTATCATGCTTTTGCCGTCTGTCCAAATGTCACCACCGAAATATTGTGTTATAGCAAAGTTTTGATACTTTACACAATAATTCCAAAGTCTGGATTGAAGTGGTGGTTTTCTCTCCGTATGCAATGTTGTTAAGATACATATAGTCCCGTCTCTCCTTCGTATACACAATATTCGTATTTTCGATGTTTATTGTTATTTAGTTTGGGTTTATATTATTGTGTTTTGTTTGATGTAGAAATGGAAGTCAAATAATTGCAGGTATAATAAAGGTGACATTGAACACAGCCAACCGCTATACAGATTTCATTTATATACTGGTGGTATGAACGTAGACAACAATTAAAAAGGATGTACTGCCTGTCGATAGATGTGTATACATTTTCCCGGCATCTAGTCACTTCGTCTAATTAAAATATCCATTTAGTTGTGACGATATTTTACTGGGGCATTCACCGTAAATTTACAATATTTGAATTTTGAAGGAAGGACTGAGGTTTATATCGAAAGAGAAGGTATGTCTGTAGGATTATGTTCTGTTTCCGTTATTTTAACATATTTTATTGTGTGAGATCTTGTCTGTAGAACTAATTTTCCATCCATTATATTATCCGAGATGAAGCGAATATGCTTTCTCCGTCAACAATAAACTCTCGATCGAATTTGAGTGAAAATAAAGCTCATATTTCGTGCTTATTTTGTTGATGCGAGGCGAAGCCGAATGATTTTCAAATTTTGCACCAAAATATTATCACCTGGAAACACTTTATTGACTATGTCGATGACTTTTGAAACTGTAAAAAATCTCAAATATGTTCCGAACTAAAAGAGTCATCTGAACAGTCGGAGCGTTTGCTGCGACTGAGACCCGTACGAACCCGTACGAACCCTTTCAAATATAACATAAATCTCAAATTGACACATAGGGCATAGTAACGGCATCAGTCCAGGGACCCAAATTTAAACCTTTGTCAACAACATTCTATCCGGTATTCGATTACATTATAAATATAGCAAAAATTAAGAAAATCGGATTAGATTTACTCGTGTTATATGCAAAATAGACTTAGGGCGAGTAGTGGCCTTAGTCCAAGGACCCAAATTTAAAAAATTTTCAACAACATTCTATTCGGTGTTTCATTACCTTCCAAATGAAGCAAAAATTTGAAAAATCGGATGAGATTTTCTCGAGTTATATGCAAAATAGACTTAGGGGAGAGTAGTGTCCAATGACCCAAATTTAAAAAAAAAAAATCAACATTCTATTCGGTGTTTAATTACCTTCCAAATGAAACAAAAATTAGGAAAAACTGATGAAATTTACTCGAGTTATATGCAAAATACACTTAGGGCCATTCACTTCTAGGGCTCTAACTCACAGGCCACTCACTCAATTTTAAAACACATTTTTTTCCCTTTTTTCTAGATCGGTATTGACAATACCTGTCTTTTGCCGTTTCATTTACATTTCAATCGTTTATTTTGCCGTAGATATCAGCAAAAAACCTTAGAACACATAGGCGGCCCTAGCTCACGAAGCGCCGACCTGAATATGCACATCGTCGAACTTAGCCGCACTATTTCAACTACCTTTCAGGAAAAAAAAAATTAAATCGGATTTGATCTACTCAAGACATTGACGTGACAGACAAAATTTTTATTGCAGATTCGTCATCTATGAACGTAGCCGAACACCCTTACCTTCTGCTTCGAATTCCGTCCATTACACACGGCACACTATACCTCGTATAGTTGGTATTATATCACAAGGCAGTTTGGTTTTCTCCATTGTCATCGCATCAATCCGACATGTATATCATACATTTGAAATTGCTACAAAAGAAAACTCATGCTCAAATTACATCAAATTACACACTCATATCAATTCCAATTGCAGCTAAGACACAGGTAAATTAATCCAGGCATATAAAGCAAACATGTACACGCCTAATTGAATGCGAAAAACAAATAACGAAATATAATGAAAGTGCAACCGAACTGAAATTCCTATTCTAATTTATGTACGCAGCTCAAAATGTAGTTACATATGAGAGAAATAAAGCAAACATTGTCAAGACGAGACGTAGAAAATTTTGATTACATCAGAGGAGGAACAATATAATTTATTCTTGCGAATAAACGTCTGTGTGTTTTATTCATACAGAAATTATTTATTTTAATCCATTCATTTGATCACATCTTAAGCACAGTCTTTGTCTTCACTTTGTATTTTATTATCCGTTTCGCCATCCATGGAACTACAGACAGTTAGTCTACGAGTTTCAAAAATTTTATTTCTCTGTAAACAGCGTTTAAAATATTTGCAATAAATGCAGCAATTTCAACGTCATAAATTCTCATTAAAAATTGACTGACACGATGGAGAACGGTACAATGAATACAAAACTAGTTAATTTCGTTGCAATTTCGGCTGGTAAATATGCTTTATTCAGCCAATGTATGTACGATGACCTAAAATGAAGCTTGTTGAACGCCTAACTTGGGCCTTTTTCGGCGTGCGCACTTTGTGAATGGACCCTAAAATGACGACAATTTCATAAACAATTTTCCAAGATTCGTACCAGTTACCACACAAAAAAAAACTTCACAAACAAAACAATTGGCTGCGGTCTCATACGTAATAGATAATAGTAAATATCATTACATTCAAACGACCCACTTTTCATTTAAATGACAGAATTATCCTAGATAAGATGCATGGATGGATGAAACGATGCATTTTTCCATTAGTTATATAAATGCATTCATACACAAGATTCGTATTATATCAATGCATTGCACATACCGTACGGAATGCACCATAACCCATTTTGAATTTGGGAAACAATTTTTAAAATGAAATTTATAGAAAAATATTGAGAAGACTGTCTCTTTTGAAATATATGCGATAAAGATCATGTAATAACGATGCCCTTATATTTTAGTGCTTTTTTGACCCACATGCTGCTTTTGGTAACCATTGCCCTCATGATTTCTAAATGTCCTTTTGTACCTTGTCCTCTTGGCAATGGTGAAGTTCAATTTTTGACGATCAGAAGGTACGGGGATATCAAAATTACTTAACTAGAAGTTTAATTCAAAAATTACACTTCAGATCTATGTTGTTGTCTCGTTTTCGCTTATGTGATAAAATAGAGTAGACACTTGTCGGCAAGCCTCGACTTCTTCGTGACAAGTGTGTAATATATAAAACATTAGCGATGAGATCTGGCTAGTGTGATCTTACTTAGGACGAACTGCGCAAACAAAAGTTACCAGCCACAGGTGAAACTTTATAGCAAGCTCAAAATGTCGACATTTTGCAATTAATGTTTTACCTCTTATTGAGATAACAGAATACTATTTTGTCAACACTTCATAGCGTCTAAAATAGTATATTGCGAACCGAGTTGAACAAATTTGATTTTTGTTGTACTAAGTTGATCATACGAGCGGAGCCAGTACTATAGTCATATATTAAGAAACGGTTGGTGTGAAAAACTTTTTTTTTTGTAGGATATTCGAAATTTATTTAAAGCTATTATCGATATTAACTATGAATTTCGAGAAAATCATTTTATCATACTAAAAATCTAGTACTTCAAAATGAAAATATTTAAATTTTTCTTCAATTTTTTATCGATATAAAATTGAAATCTGAGCAAAAAATGGTTATGCTGCTCAAAAGGTTACTGTTTTTTTACATCTGACAAAAAAGACATGTGCCTGCAGCTTAGGAGGGTTAATTGATTTTATAAAAAAACGGCTAATTTTCGACGCGTATCGTAGAATAACTAGCTTAGAATTACGTTTTACGTCAAATAAAAATATAGTTAACTTGCCTCTATCGAAAGACCTAATTGTAAAAGACCAAACACCTAATTGAATGGCCGATTGTACAAGGAAAAATGAACTTACCTCTGACGAAACAAATAATTGCCAGCCAATTTTTTACAATTAAAAATCAACTTGTGTGGAATTGTTACAAGCATGCAAATACTCTCCAAAAAATATTTGCACTCGGAGACTATAGTCACTTTGTATTTATTTTGAAAATTAGTATACAAATTTATGATTCGCTGCAAAATTTGGTACAATTGTTTTGCATCAGAATTTAATTTTAAAAAAATCCGTAGGTAGTTATTTAAATAACGATGCGGCGCATTAATATATTTTCTTAACGGGAAAATTCAGTATGCATTGCTTAATAGATTTAATCGATTGTTAAACAAAATGAAAACCCGAAAGTACACCAGTACAATGCTAACATAGAAAGCTCCAATGGGGCTCCGTTTTAAAATCCACGACGTGTAAAATTTGTCACGTTTTGCGATTGAAAAGGATCTAATAAAATATATGTATACTACAAACGAACAATAATAACAGGAAAAAAAAATACATTTAATGTATGGCATAAATATTGGAGAGAGCAATGGGTGTATACACAAAATTGAATTTTGTTTGAAAATGATATTTCCATTTCGATTAAAACTGATATTTATTTTTATACATTTGAATCGATTCTATTTTCCAAGAATATCTATTTTTTCCTTTTTTTTCATAATATTATCAACCAATCGCATCAAAGTTCAATCAATATTTACCATCGTCGTGGTATCGTAATGGGTATTTTTGCTTTAAACTAAATCTCTTATTAAATTGGATTCAAGAGCTTTCCTCGAAAATAAATTTTCGTTTTACGTTTTATCATTCGAGAATCACTAAATGTTTATCCATTTCCATCACAATTTACATTATTATCGAAGCAACAAAAAAAAAGAAAGGAAACAAAAAAGGAGAAATAATTTTTCGTTGCAGTTTTGTTTGTGAACAAAGCAATAAATTCCGATTGAACAATAGTAGTTGGGAAATTCTTTTTATTTCGTTTTTTTTTTGTCGTTGTTGTGTTGCGTCGCCCTTCGGTGGGAATGCTGGGTGTGATGCGGTGGTATGTGAACATTTTTTTAAGTGGTACAGAATAACGGAATAGTTTATATACTGGCATCGTCAGCACATGTTTATTAATATTGAAGTTTTATTTGGTGAAGAACTACTTACAGAAAAAATGTTTTAGAAACTTTTTCTGGTTTTTAAGGCAGTTAAAACGATTCAATTAAAATTTTAATGGTTCATGTGAGTTTGCAGCATTCATAAGTCCAGTAATGAAAAGAAATTTCACTTTTACGAGAAGTAGCTGTTGAATGCTTCAGTATTCAACAAGTTTAAAGCAGCTTTTAAACTTTCTAACTCCGTGTACGTGGTACCGGTCTTATAACTTTACCTTAAGTTTCACTCCGAAAGGTAGATAAATAAATGAATTCGAGGCTGTCTGCGAAAACTATATAGCTCTGTTCCGTCGGAGCCATTACCTTTCAAGAGGTAATAGATAGTAAAGCGAAGTCTAGGGAAAATGCTGGGACAGGTGCTACTTGATATAAGTGACCAATCGAAGAAAATAGTGCGCCAATAGACGTTAATGAAAGTAGGTGGAACAGAGTTTGCTCGCTTATTTTCCCCATCTAGCTAAGTGCTAAAATGGATAAAATCCAAAAGGGACAAACTCTTTTTTTTGAAAACTGACGGTTGGATATTTCAAAAGATAGGGTTTTTAAATGTAGGCCTTTTAATATAAATAGTGACATGTCCGAACGAAGTGTGTTTGTGGTCTGATAAATAATGATTTTGTGGCTGCTAAAACTGTAAATGGTAATGACACATCAAATTTTTACAGCCCTAATCTTTCACAGACGGCAAGTTTATTAGCAATTTTACAATCGGATCTATTACTTCAAAGTATTTTTAAGAGATTGATTTCAGATCTTTCACTTCTTTTTTTGAATATACGATTTGCTATATAACATAGCATTAGTCGAACCTTGTCATTGATTAATAAAGCGATAACGCGATAAGCGATAAAGTGATAACAGATGATAGCCATGCGTAACTAGTACTTACCGATCCCGGAAATATCGTTGGGTCGAGTCGGTTAGGACCAATACAAAATGTGCACCTACAGACCAAAAAAAGAATACAAATTGGTTTAGACAACAACAATACATGTAGTTAAATCTCCGAAAGCTTGAAAGACCATTCAGAAGTAGTGTAATAAGTAAACATTTTCCGAAAAACACCACCACAGTTTTCCCCGGTTTACTTCAAGACAAAAAAAAAACTCAAATATTTCTTTCGACAAAACTTTGCCAATAAATATCGTATAAATTCTCCTAGCACGATTTCTTTCGATTCAATAACACCAATTGCAGAATCCTTTCAAATTGATATCAAATTATTGCTGATATTTTCCTTTTTACATATCTTCAACAGTTTGTAGAGAAGAAAACACAACCAACTTTTCCAGCTAAATTATCATTCCAAATAAAAACAAAATGTTTTTCTGTGCATAACAGTCAACAATTCTGGCTCCCTGCCAGACGCGATTCAAACCGAACGGGAGAGATGGGAGAAAAAAAAAAGCGAAATAAAGAATTGGAATAGTTATGTGAACGGCACACAAAACCGTTCAGCGGTTCAGATTCCAAATAAACAAAAGTGAGATTTGTTTTATACAAATTATATGATCTGGCTGCAAGATTGGAACTTCGGTAGAAAGTTTATTTCAGGTCGGTTTTTATTTTGGAGACATTTATTTGTCAGTTGAGTATGTGAATTATACTTGCTTATCTGCAACTGAAATCGCCATTTTCAATAAATAAGTCTGATCGTATCGAAATGACTTACTTTGCAGACGTTAATGACAAATAATTACAGTCTCGCTGTGTCTGTTTATTCGCAATCTGAATGGCTGGTAGTCATTGTTGACGGTGTCTCAGCATGTTATTGAAGACGAAACATTCTTTATGTTCTAATTTAAATATTTATCAGTTATCAGTAGTCGTATTTTTTACAACAAAAAGACATTATATCCTGCAGTAAAAGACTCTTGCAGACACTCTTAAGCAATTTGAAAAATATACATAGTGATAAATCACTCTGCATCCAGAAAACTGTGTGCCCTGTGCTATCTAAATAAATTAATTAAATTTATCATGAAATGGGGTATGTGTAAGTTCGCGTTGAGGCTTTTAACGTATCAACGAATAATTAATTTTGTTCCATGTAACGATAACATCAATGCATTGACTCCAATGAAAGAGCCAATCCAATCAGTACGGTGAGTGAGTGGCTTTTAATAGTTTATAATTACTTAATTACATTAATTACTTTAACAAAAATCAGATGGAACAGTTTTACATGCCAGCGCTGGTCTTTGCATCCTTCGCAGGAAAGTTTTATTCATTTCCCGTTCAACGAACATAGACAATACTTTGGTACCATGGTAAATAAAATAAATTTTAAATTGACTTCCTGTTATCATCTAATTGATTTCCTGTTTCCTCTCTTTTTTATCAAATTCTATATTTTTATAGCTTTCCACTCGCATCGCACATAGCCAAACACACAAAAGCTCGCCAATTGAACACATAAAATGCACTTCACTTTGTTAATCGTAAATTTAAAGTATATAAACCCCATGTATGGGTTCTGTAACATAAACTGTAATACAGAGGAGATGCCAGCACACAAACAGATAAATACACAATTCTATGGCATTAACGAAAAGTGCTACAACTTTCTATATTCGTCCTGGCTGGGTCGCATATCTGGGTTTGAAAGGCCAGTAAAGGCTGTTGTAAATATGATAACATTGACAATAATGTTATTTATGTATTGTCTGGCCTACAGCTTTACTTTGAATGCTCGTCGTTGTTAACCATTGCATATAATGAACAATGTTTTATTATGAAGTATGAGTTCACAACAATAATTGAGTCAAATGCAGATAAAATGTGTACACAAGTAACGTCTATTATATAGTTTACATGGACGATGGGTAGAGTATGTTGTAAATCGACGCTTTCAGTATCACATGTAAGTCAAAAAACCCTTGAAGGGCAAATGTGACGCAAGTCCCTTATCTTACTTGCAAAATAACCGATATCGCTGAGTACGCGTCACACTCAAACAATTAATCAACAAAAAAAAGACCCAAAAAATTTTTGAAAGAAAATTTTACAAAAAGAAATTTGCGTCACAAGGGGCGGCTTTCTTCGTTTAAATTCTTTCAGTACATTTTTTTCACCATTTTTCTAACATTAGCTTCCGCAACTGCTGCGGCTGCCCCTTGTGACGAAAATTTGTTTTTGTAAAATTTTCTTTGAAAAATTTGTTGTGTCAATTTTTTGTTGATAAATTGTTTGACATCAGCGACATCAGTTATTTTGTAAGAAAGATAAATGACTTGTGTCACATTTACCCTTTAAGGGTTTTTTGACTGATAAATCGACGCTTTCAGTAACACATATAGGCTTTTGTCATAACTGTACCAGCCCAGAGCTTTTGGCGCCAATTTCTCTTATTTAAAATTTGTCTCATGTAAACATTCTCAAATTTCGTTTTCGGACTCGGAAGCCGAATTGAATAATTTAAAGAGAATTTTTAGGTGAAAATGAAGTGAAATTGTATTTAATTTGGAAGTGAAAAACAACCTTTAGCAATGTCTGCCAGAATAATTCACCAGTGACAGAAGTTGCTTGTGTTATTAATTAATTCGCACTAGAGTAAAGTTAGGCATGTACCATCAGTTGACATCGCGACGTTATCTCTATTTCAACGCTAAGGCGTAGATACAAAACCTTTTATTGACAGCAACGAGTAAGAAATATCAAGGCATGAACCTTTATTATAGAATATAACTAGATTATTAGCCTTAATTTACAGTCTGGAGTTGGTCTACCATATAGTATGACCTAGTGATTTTATCACAATACATGCCGCCGTGGTTTGGTAAAATTTTTCGTCTGTTGTGGATGACAAAAATAAATAAATGATACTGCGTCTAGACAAATGAGCTGCAACTGAGACTACAATCCTATAACATAAAAAACCAATTTTCCATTTAATTTCTTTCAGTTCTGCTCCTTCCATTCCACTTACTTAATTCCCAATGTTAATTTAAAATAAAACTCTCTCAATACAATATTCATTTGTAAATTCAACAAGCAGGTAGAATGATAAACACTGAACATTTTATTTTATATAAATTTATATTCCCTTTATATGCAAACTCAAGCCCAATATATCTGTAGCTGATGCAAGCCGATATGTATCGTATATATATGGCGGCCATATAAATGGTGTATCTCATTAGAAATATGTTCATATCGTTCTCACATATTTTATTATTTAAATGAATGAATCGAAATACATTTGAATGCATGACTGTAAATTTGCATTTAAATCCAAGCCGAAAACGCTATTAAATAGTAATAAAACTGAATCGGTAATCTCATTTGGATTAAGCATGTAATTATTAAGCGTAGTCCCCGAAGCGAACATAATCAAATGAAAGAGTGTTGCACTTTACTATCATTGCTGTGCTCTCTATAGATGATTTATTTAGATGTGCAAAAGTATGTGATGATGATTCGCTTTTCTTCTCGAGCTTGGTAAACTGTATAAGTCTTGTTTTCCAAGCGAATAGAAGAATATTGATGACTTGAGTTTTGTGTTTTTGTAATTTTGTGATATCATGTGTGAAGCAATCAATTATCGCATTTTATGTATGAATGGCTTCGCGACGACATAGTCTGTTGAATTCTATTGGCATATGCAAACATTTAATTGCAGTTCATCATGTTTGGGTGAAAAGAACATTTTTGTGTATTTCCTCCTACATGTAGGTGGAGTTTGGATGATGTCACGTCGTTATAATATTGGTTGAAATGTTGTTCTGATTACAGTCAGTCTTCCAGCCCAGAAATTGCGATCTAACTATAATACAAAATTAAAAGTATTTTAACTATTTTCAGGTGTCTAAACATTTTATTATCGATAGCGATACTGTCTTGTCTACTGTAGTAAAACTTATGTTCAAACAAATGAAGTAATAGACTTCTTATCAATCCGTCGAAAATACTTCGATCAATAGAAGTTGTCGATTCGCTCAATTTACAGTCTTATTTTAACGATCTGATTTTCACAGTACCTTATCTCCTCAGCTTATAGGGATTGTGAGTTAGGTCGACCATGGTCACATTTTATCTTGTTCTCAATTCAAAAACTAAATTATTCTCATTCTACTGAGGTATTGAGTTAGAATCATAACCATCATATCATACAGGTCTTCCTACTATTAGGTGACACCAAACTTCCATGGGATTGACATTATTTTGTATGAATCTGGACGTAGTACTCTATCTATGATGTGGGGTATTAATAAAATATATTCTGGATTTTTGGCTCATTCGCTCCAAAATTGGAGTGCGAAGTTAATAATATGAGCGAGATTTCATTCGAGCGCAATTACTATATCATATCGAACTAAGATAGTTTAACTAACGTTAAAACTAGCATGTGTGATCTACCACAATATTAAAAGTTCATTACTCTAGACAATAGAAAGCGAACACTCCAAACCTTGATTAAGGTACAAAAACACTTACATAATATTGCAATACATATAGTATAGGTTGATAATCAGTATCTGAAAGTAAGTTTTATTCGCTGCGCTTATATCAATTCCAGATAACTGATGAAGTGGTGCTGTTGTTCCCGTTGTTCAGCTGTTGGCAATGACAGATTTTTAAGCAATCGAATCGTTCGAATTGCATATTATATTTAGTTATCTTATCTTGAAAGTCGTTATCAGTCATATTCACAAAATGAAATAATGGAAAGGTCTGGTGAACAGTACACGTCTATTACCGATTTTACTGTCGTTTCCGACTCAGCCCTGCTTCGTTAATAAAACTTTGGTAAGTAAAGTCGTAAATAAAACCCGACCAACAAATTAATAAAAAAAAAAAAAATTGCTAGAATCATGAGTCTGTATTGGGTACCAAAGTCCAACGGAGAATATGTGGAATCTGGTGGAGTTCACGCAGGTACTGATTCCGGCAACGAACTATTCGTTGCACGAGCCTACCATGAAGGAGCCGTTGTACCTGGAAAACTGCATGTTTCTCATTCTTCCGTCTATATTCCATATAACATGGCCGAAGTCAGTAGATCACATTTAAATACTTTCCGAATTTGAATCTATTTTTAGTGTTCTTCCATTTTAGGTTCCCGTTCAAAATTATGAGGTTTGCGTTGAAATTTGCAAATCAGAACGTATGACAAAAATATTTGCAAAAATTTAGGTTCTTGTTGCACCTGTTGGTGCCTTGAGTTGGATCGATGGTGAGGGTGGCGGTGTTCCAAGCAATGCTGTCGTAGGTGGTCAAACGAATGATGGGGAGACTTTATATATTGGACGTGTTGTTCATAACGGAACGGTGACTGTAGGAAAAATTCATCCTAGTCATGGCGTTTGCTACTTTCCATATGGTGGGTTAGATAGTCAAAGTTTACTTGGACATTTTTTTATGTATTCATTGTTTATTAGGAGGAGAGGAGCTAAATTCCAATTTATACGAGGTTTTGGTTAAGAATGCCTTTGGCAGACACTTGGGGCTGTGAAGTGGCAATTAAGAGTGAACTCTGCTGAGATTACAGAAATTTGTTATAATCAAACTCTAATCTGTCAGAAATTAATTTTCTGTCTGGTAATGGTGATTGCACGCTTTAAATAAATTAGTTCTCACTCCAATCGTGCTACAAGCGGAATTATATCATTTCAGCTCTTCCTTCTTTTTTACTCTGCGTACATTTAAAAAAATAACGAATTATCACAGTCAGAGACAGTAGAATTTCAACATTAATTTACTTCAGCTGTTTTTCAGCTGATCCACACATACAATTAACACTGTTTATACGGTTGACGCATGCACGTGGCAACCGTATAAAGACGTACAAACAGTTTTGATTGTTTGTGTAAAACAGCTAAAGCAAAGTCATGCTGAAATTTGACTGCCTCTCTAACTGTAATTCCTAATTTTTATAATTGAAAGTTTACAATCCGCTCCAAAATATAAAATGGAGCCCACTCATTCACTTTTAATTGTCAGATATTTCGCGGAGATGCTTTTGCGAAGATCTCAAAACAGAAACTTTATAGCGAAAGCGCAATATTTAAATCGACGATATGTGTAATATGTGCAGAGAATGCCAATTGGTTTGTTATTTTCCGCATTAGATTCTATGGAAACGTTTACGAATTCCTTTTGACGATAATTTTTACTGCAGAGTTAACTGAACACATCGTTGTATTTGATGAAAAAAAAGTTATGTTCAGATTAACCTGCAAAAAAGTTGCAAGAGCTGCAAATCATGTGGTCTTGCACTCCCTTATTCAAAAGCAATAAACCAGAAGACAGATTATTCGGAAGCAATAAACGCTTCACAGTCTACAAATCTACACCCGTGTTTGTTGTTTGTTTAGACAGAAGATACAGGATGAAAATCGAAAACACTTCAAGTGAAATTTTTATATTGTATGTGGAAATACGTGCACTAATCTCATACATTGATGAATCCACTCCACGTGCGTTTGTCTAATTCCGACCATATTTTGTGGAAATGTTATAAATTTCTATGTACTTCATATACAACAAGCTGTGCTTATATTTGTACAATGAAAATTTGATGTTATACTGATAAACTTCACAGTTAAATGAACATCACCTACCACATGAACATAGAAATTCAAACATACTTTGAGTTTGGTTTGATCGAGGAAAATACCTGTGCAACACTCACGTAAAAGATGAACGAAGTATGCTGCGTTCTACTATGACTTACCATACACACATAGAATGTTCTCAGATTAAAATACTCATCTTCCGAGAATTTAATCTTTTCTTATTCGCTCGTAAAAGATTTTACGAGAATGAAAGATTCAGCAATTTGTTTGATTATATTGCCGATGGATTTATCATCTGTTATCAATAACGACGCCTAAAATGAATAATTCTCTTAGATAACATCATAAATACAAAACTGCGTACTCAAACAAACGAAGTGATAGATTTGAATAGGAAATACTTAGATCAAATGAAGTAATAGATACCCTAAATGAAATTAGTAAATTAGCAATATACAGGCACTTTGATTACGAACGATCAATTCTTCAAATTTTAATTCTATATCGAAATGAATATCTTTGTTACACTAGTACGTTATAGTTTTGTATGCGGTGTGGCAGTAGGTCAAAATTATATTACGAGATTTCTCTCTGTGTTAACACTGAAGTGTATACTTTGCTGTGCGAGTGAAAAATAAAACAACAACAGCAACAGCAAGGGTAGGTACATATATAACATTGTAGAAATCTAATTTTCTCAGTTCCATTACGCTTTCCTATAACATAATGCAATTACTTCCGAATTGTGAAAATTTTCTCTTTCTCTGCACAGTGTATATGTGTGGAATAAAGTTAGTTATTAGAGTAATGGGCCACTTATCTCACAATATAAAGACATTTATTCATTTTTATGTTTTAAAAATGGTTGTATAATACTTCCATACGGCGGTTCGGTTACATTCTGTTGCAAATAGTTTTAACATTCACTACCAAATATAGATAAAGGATTTTTGATGCCTAACCAGAAGAATGAGACGATAATTGCAGTCGTTTCAAATTATATCAATTTCCTTTTCCATGATATAGGTAATTTGATTTTGAACATTTTTCAACAACATGCAAGCATACTGAGGCATTTTAGAACAATTTGGAATAATCGACGATATATAATGTGGTTTTTTATTCAATTACTTTGTTGTAATGTAACATGTGTTTTTATGCGAATAATATGAATTAAATGTAATGGAACGGATGTTTGCACATTTATCTTTAGTTTTACAGAGAGACTTGCAATGTAGTTGGTAGTTTCAGATCAGGTTGATAATAAGGTTCGCCAATTACACTATCTTCTTAACACTATCAGTAGTCATTCGGTGACCAAAATTACTCAATGATTTGTATCTCTTATGGACTTTTACTTTATCAAGAAATATCAGAATATATCACCTTGCATGTGAACTTCATTAAATGAGTCCAAAACCTCCTTATTTGACATATTTTGTAACTTTATTTCGGTAAAAATTGGAAATTAAAAACTGCATCAAAAAGCCAGATAGCGAATAGGGCAAGTTTGGTATTTTTGGAAAGGTGGAAGGTGGAAGGTGGAAGGTGGAAAGGTTGGAAAGGTTTATGGTAGCAACTGGGTATACCCAGCAGTGGATGAGCTAGACATGACCAGAAAGCTTCCCGATGGTGAAACAATCAGTGAAAACTGTCCACATTCACAAAGTAAAAAATGTTAAATTTCTTTTTAGTGCATATAATTGTTCGGAAGGCCAGAGACAACCAGTATGTAGCAATTAATTTCATTTTTTGTAGAACTTTCCATACATTTCCATTAAAAAATCTCAGGAATGTGGGCACACATAAGAAAGTTTTTTTAAGATTTTTTGAAAAAATTGAAAAACCCCCTCCCAATTTTTTGATGTTCATTGGGGTGCTCATTGACAAATCCATAAAATTGGACTTTGACGTCTCACCCTGATTCACAGCTACAACCTTTCGACCCGACGATACTTTTATTAGAATCGTCTGTCAATTCTCTACAAACTACCATTAGATCAAAACCGGCCGGGTCGTTTCGAAAAAGTCATGATTTTGAAATTTTAAAATTTTCTCAGAGTCGCCCCGAGCCGGAGAGGTCGTTTTAAAAAAAAACTTCTTCTACGAAATGATCACCTTGAAATTCCCTACCGATAGCACCATAAACGTCCGGAAACAAAAATGGTGTGTCCGATTCAGGCAATTACTAATAATTCCATCAATTTCACGTATTTCCACTCAATTCCTTTTAATTCCATCAATTTTACGTATTCCCAGTCAATTCCTTAAAACTCCATCATTTCTTGTATTTCCACCAATTAAAATTATTTACCGGAGTATCCGGGAAGCTGGAACATAGCTGTTCCAAATTTTAGTTTCACCGAAAGCGTTTCAAAATAATCTGTTCATTACGCTCCTTTAACTTTGACTTTAGTCTCTATTTGACAACTATTTTAATAGTGAGTCACCAACTATTTCCTACAAAAAAATATGTCGCAATGGAATTGAATAATATCGTGGAATTATTTCAAAAATTCGTGGAATTGTAGAAATTAATTGGAATTATAGGAATTGAATAGCGAATCTGGCAAACATAGGTGTTAATCCGGTAATTGAAGTAAAAAAAGGGATTGAAAGCTATTAAAAGGAAATAGCAATTGATTGGCCATTGCCACCATTTCGGCCAGTCGGTTACCCCTCGGGCAAAACACGCTTATTTGTTTGCATTCTCGCCAATAGCTACTGATCGGCTATCTTTGAATGTTTTGATTCAAAAATAGTGTGAGATGTGTCAAATGAAAGGTATTGACTACACGAGACGAAATATTAAATTTTTAAGAAAATCAGGTTTGTACACAAAACAGTAGCGAGAAAGCAAGATAAACTGCATATTTTCCTACTTTTCCTGTTTTCCCGCACCTTCGAAGAAAAAAAATTCGAACCAAATATGGGAGTAACAAAATTCATACAAATTTGTTGCCGTCGTCCGAATTTTATAAGGTTTAGATTTTTGGAAATTTTGGAAATATTAGAAACCAAAATTCGTAAATTATTGTTTAAGAAGAATCGGAAGATTTTATGATTTGCATATTTGATGAGAATGACTAGAACGGAATAACTATAAAATTAGATAGGGGGATACACACCAAAGAATAACCACAACATACTAATGGCATCAATACCGGTTTATTTCACCAACGCCGGTAGTCGGTATTGAGATCTGCCGCTCTTCGTACCGGTATTGCATTCCCTACACAGTGCTACACTTCCAATAAAATATCTAACAAAAGAAAGTGGAATAAAAAATCGTTTTTTGTTAATCTAAGTGCAAAATATATTTACTTTGAGAGGGTGGCAAGCAAAATTTAACATTATAAAAATAACATCCGGTAGTATGCTGGCAGAACCTTCTGGTAATCTACGTGACTGTTGTATTTCTCATTCTAAAATTTTATTCAGTTAAATACACCCTGCCGCAGTTTATACTTACATTCATTCATTCGTTCGTTCGTATACAATATATGTACGGGTGTGTACATATAGTGAGTTATGTAAATCTCTGGTGGATGAAGTCATTTAGTGAAATTATATTTACTTAGGACTTAAATACTTAAAGCAGAAAATGATGTTGAACATTTTAGATAGTATAGGTTTTTCGACTAGAATGGAAACATTTTCCTAAATGCAAATTCTATGCTTTCCTTCGATGATGGGCTCCCTTTTTCGGTTCTATTTACATTGTGTTCTCGCTGTAGAATAATATAGACTTTTTTTGTACACACACTCCGGCTCTGTGGCTCGACGGTTTTGTTCGTACGCTGAAGGATTGCGAGAAAGTCAACATCTCAACGATGAATGATCCTAAAAATCCAACTTTTGAGTGGAAAGATTAAATGGATTTTTTTCCTGTTCCACTTAATTGAGAAATTCTTTTGTCCTTTTTTAAGATGTATGAATCGACACTCGACAGTACATTACGTAAATGCTTTCACATTTTAGTTTTGATGCAGGGAAAACAATTCTACTGATCCAAAAAAAAACTTCGAATGAGGAGACATCGTGTCAGTTCTTTTCCTGGATTTACAGATCCCTTCCACTCTTCGAATGGGTGTCAAAGGGTGTTTCACGCGCATCGTAGTACTCCTTATGTACCATAGCCTCTGTTCACCAACTCCTACATCCTATCCTACCCGTGGTGACACCTGTTATAGTGAGCAACCCCATGAACGATCAGGTAACCAACCCTGATGTAGTAGTGTGGGTCACTTAGCATAAGGATGAGGGGGCTGTCTTCGGGTAGTATCTTAACGCTACGTATAGAGAGGGCCGGAGACAGCTGGGCACTATCAAGATGGGATAGCGGCCTAGTATGGTGGCGGATGATCTCAACAGCAAGAGACAACGGCAGCATACACAATCCTAGTCAGTTGGATTACCATCAAAAACAAATTGGTCCTCCGATGAAGAGGGGGTTTGAGCCGAGGCTTGCGACCTGGCTCTGAGACACATGACTGCGAGCGATTGTGGAAAAACGATTGCAACGAAAGGAAGAGAAAAAAGCGAAAGCGGAGCAACACAGCCTCATTCGGATTGCTCGAGGCTTTCGGTAACGACCCGGAAACGCCTAAAGGACATGAGAATTGGATCCTGGAATGTAAGATGTCAGACTTACAGGCCAGGCGGATTGATGAAACTGACAAATGAACTGAAGAAAGCCAAAGTCGACATTGCTGCTATTCAAGAGAGCGGTTACAATCAAAATGCACAAACTTCCCGCTTCAATGGCTATACCACATTTCATAGCAGCAACAGTCGAGACCATGTACTTGGTACTGCCTTCATGGTAGCCACAAAAAAGGAACATCTGGTACTGGACTTCCGAAAGGTCAACGAGCGCCTATGCGTGTTACGTCTGAAAGGCCGTTTCAAAAACTACTCCGTGATAAACGTACACGCACCTCATAATGAATCGGTGGAGGGTGATAAGGACGATTATTATGAAGCGCTTGCAAGAGCCTACGATGAATTACCGGCACACGATATTAAAATCGTTATAGGAGATTTCAACGCCAAAGTAGGCAAGGAGGAAGTGTACAGACCAACAATAGGAAGGTACAGTCTGCATGAAAATACGAATGAGAACGGTCAGCGTATGATTTTCTTCGCTGCCGAAAGGAACCTGGTTGTGAAAAGTACTTTCCATAAACATAAAAGCAGACACCTGGCTACCTGGAAGCATCCCAATGACAATTTGCCAGCAAATCAGATTGACCATCTACTGATTAGCGGGCGGCCCCTCACCGACGTCATTGACGTCAAATCATGTTGGAAAGCAAATGTCGACTCTGATCATTATCTGGTTGTGTCAACGTTGAGAGCACATCTAGCCCGGTTTCATAATGGACGTAGTGAAACTGTGAGGCGTTTTGCGGTGGAGAAATTAAAGGATACACGGATAGCGGAGACGTTTGCTGATAACATTAGTACAAAGCTTCAACAATTACGACAAGCTCAGCCAGGCGACACTCCTCCCGAATGGCTATCGGTGAGTGATGTGATTAAGCAGGAAGCAATCGACACCTTAGGATATCAGAGGCCTAATGATTTTAAGACCTGGTTTGACGCAGAATGTGCTGATGTTACAGATCGTAAAAATGCTGCACGAATTGAGAAGGAATCGGCGAGAACTAGAGAACGGAAAACGGAAGCGGATCAGCGCTACAAAGATCTGAGGAGGGAGGAAAAGCGCTTGCACCGGCGCAAGAAAAAGGAACTTGAAGAAAGGACGCTTCTTCAGTTGGAAAGATTATGTAGTGCAAACGAATCACGGAAGTTCTACAAACGAATAAACAACCAAAGAAGAGGCTTCAATTCTCAAATGACTATCTGCAGAGCAGTCGACGGCACTTTGCTTACTGCAAAACATGATGTCCTGGAACGATTCAAGGAACATTTCAGTGCTCTGTTAAACGGGGATGTTGAAGACGGCAATGCTACCGATGATTCTTTTCTCAACGACGACGGTCGTATCGTGTCAGCACCAACATTGGAGGAAGTCTCAGCAGCAATCTCCTCACTCAAAAACAACAAAGCTTCAGGTCCGGATAATATACCAGCGGAACTGCTGAAAATGGGTGGTGAGGAATTGGCTAAGGTGATTTATGAATTAGTCGAGCGAATATGGAACAACGAATCGTTACCGGATCAGTGGTTAGAGGGTGCCATTTTACCTCTGCACAAGAAAGGTGACAGGATGATTTGCGAAAACTACCGTGGTATTGCTTTGCTTAACACGGCGTACAAGGTTTTTGCTCGAGTGCTATTCGTTAGACTAAATCCACGGGCTGAGGCAGTCATTGGAGATTATCAAGGCGGATTCAGACGAGATCGCTCAACAACTGACCAAATATTCAACCTTCGTCTGATTCTGCAAAAAGGCAGGGAATTTCAAGTCCGGACTTACCATCTTTTCATCGACTTCAAGCAAGCCTACGATAGGACCAAGCGTAGGGAATTGTATGTTGCGATGAAGGAGCTGGGCTTCGAAACAAAACTGATTCGTCTTGTGAAAGCGACATTGGAGGGCACCAGATGTCGTGTCAAGGTGCAAAATGACTTGTCTGACGTTTTTGCTGTAAGGGAAGGGCTGAAACAGGGCGACGCACTGTCTTGCCTGCTCTTCAATTTGGCTTTGGAAATCGCAATGAGACGTGCTGGTATCCAAACCAACAAAACACTGGTGAATGGATCAGTTCAAGTTCTGGGCTTTGCAGATGACTTGGATCTTGCCAGTCGTACACATGCAGCAGCGGTAGACACTTTCACAAATCTGAAAATCCAAGCGGAGAGAATGGGTTTGATGATCAACGAATCGAAAACCAAGTACATGAAGGCCGAGCCCAATACGGTTGCCAATCAACAAGGGGACGTGATAAGCATTGGAGAGTACAACCTCGAGGTAGTCGAAGAATTCATCTACCTTGGAGCGCTGATTCGTTCGGATGGCGATAATACACCTGAAATCCAAAGATGAATCATGGCGGCAAGCAGATGCTATTACGGTCTAATCAAACATTTACGCTCAAAGTTGATATCGAAGAAAACGAAGTGCCAAGTTTACAAAACGCTCATTCGTCCAGTTCTGATCTATGGATGCGAATCTTGGACGGTGAAGAGAAGTGATGAACAGTTGCTCCTAACGTTCGAGCGTAAGGTCCTTCGTACTATTTTCGGAGCGATGCGTGAAGGCGAAAGGTGGCGGCGACGATACAACTTTGAATTGAAACGTGATTTTGGCGAGCCGGATATTGTGGCAGTGGTGAAAGTCCAACGGTTGAGGTGGGCAGGGCATGTAGCACGCATGGACAGGAACAGAGCCCCCTCAATGTTATTCCGAAATGATCCAGAAGGGCGAAGAGGAGTAGGACGCCCTAAAATGCGATGGATAGATGGCGTCGAATCAGATCTTCGGGCGCTGGGAATAAGAGGTTGGCAAAGTGCAGCGAATGACCGGGCACGCTGGAACCGGATTCTCGACCAGGCCAAGGCCCACAAGTGGCTGTAGCGCCGGTAAAGTAAGTAAGTCCACTCTTCGAATAAAGAAAAATACACCTTTTTTACAACAGATACAAAGCCCTAATTCCTCTAATTAGACTGACGGGAATTAGTCGATATCTAGCTTAATTAACTATCGTTACAAAAATCATACGCTATAATCTTTTGATTTCCTAATCAAGGCTAACGTAGTAGGTTATTATGTCTTTAGAGTATGTACAGTTTCCACAGGTAATTTCTCAACAAATTACTTTGATTCATTGTCCTTAATGCGTTCCAAATCTTAAATTGTACTTAATCAACACACAAGCATAAACACGATCCAGGTAATAATAAAAACAAAATTTATTTAACGCCAAACGAAAAAGTCAGATCAATTTCCATTCTCCAGGACTGTACATAGAATGCGCGAACTAGGTCTAAGTCAAGGACTTCTAGTAATTCCTCTATGGTGAGTTCTCAATTTTTTTGTTTTATATCTCGATTCGGCATTCATTGCATTCTCATTGCTATATTATTTTAGATACCATATTCTACAACTTTTGAATGTCTAAACTGATCCTCAAATGTTGGAAAATGTTAGCGACGCTATTATGCACTGTCGATAATAAACGTTCAAACCTGTCTTCAATTGAGAATCTGTTATGAATTTATGAATTCGTAATAACAATAAAAAACTCGCTTCCATTTTTCACCTCTGGGTATTTCCAATGAAATTCAAGCCACTAAACAAATCAAATTGAATTGAAAAACAGTTCTTCGAATCATTATCGCATTTTTACTATTTACTTTTTTTGATTTTAATAATAGAGAATACATTTTATTGAAATTGAAATAAAACAGCTTTATGGACAAAATATTATTATTTACAAAAAAAAAAGAAAAACTGTCCAGAACGTTTTTCAATATTTTGCTGGCATGCCTCATTCCAATATAGAAAATACTTTATGTGTACAGACCATCCATTCAATATAAATATAAAAAGTTCGTCTCTCATTCCTAAAATGACGACGATTAAAAATCCTTTTTGGTATACTCAAATTTATTATTATTTGTTTTCCGTTTATGTGTATACATGATTCAGCTCACCGTCAGTCACTCACAAAAAACCATATAAATATACTACCCACCTGCACATTTCACTCCTAAACAACCTCTTCACATATATTAACGGAAAACTTTTTGCACAGAGAGAGAACATTATTTTGGAATGGTTTGGGTTGGATGAATCACATAGGACGAAAATGTAATTAAAAATATGTCAAACACAATTTAATATAATATTTTTTCCAAGTTTTTTTTTTTTGTTCACATTTTATTGTTATGGGGAAGTGTTTTTATGATATTTTTTTTCATTTCAGGGAAATCTAATTACCGTAAACTCGTGAAGTCAATTGAAACATGTTGTCAATAGGAATAAAAGATTTTTATTATTTTATTGTTAAAATGAAATCGCGTTTATTGTGTAAAATTAATAATAAAAAAAATGCTGGAGTATATGAATAGTTATTTATGCAACCGAGGTTTAGGCAACCAATGCTTCTTTAGGCACTAGATTTTTAATTGGGACAAGATGCTGAAGAGCTGAAGTCCAATACATAGCGGGTGTGTAAAATAATTATTTGTTCGCCGAGTGGAAGAAAATTGGAAAGAATCATAAAGCTTGGTGACATATTTCTGGCCAATACATTCTTCAAATCGATTTTTTTACCATGATGGCTCATTTTTGCCCAAATGGAGAAAAATGTAGATCTGGTTGTGTTCTACATTTTTCTCCATTTTTCATCAAAAATGAGCCATCATGGCTTCATGGTAAAACATCGATTTGAAGAATGTCTTGGCCAGAAATATGTCACCAAGTTTTATGATTCTTTCATTACGATGGTGTTTTTTATGACCAGAGCGTAGCGAGAGCCACACGTTACCAGAGAAAGTTAAATTTCCTTCTTTTTCACGAGGTCAACATTTTGCACAACAAAGATTGCAGAAGTTTCAGCTGAGGTGATAAAATGACAATTTTCTCACCTACGTTGTGATAAATCATTTATCACATACGCGCGGTGTTCGGATGTCAAAATTACTTAACTAGAAGTTTAATTCAAAAATTACACTTCAGGTCTATGTTGTTGTCTCGTTTTCGCTTATGTGATAAAATAGAGTACACACTTGTCCCGAAGAAGTCGAGGCTTGCCGATATATATTTCAGGCACTAGATGTGTAGATTGTCGATCGAGATCGAAGACAAAACCCATCGTGCATTTAGCACCGAGTTGCATACAACGTTTTTATCAACGAAAGTTTTACTTTTAGTCACTGAATTGGGAGAATGTAATTTATTCATCAGTTTTTTTTCGAAAGTGTTTATGTCACCCGCCATTTGAAAACAAAAAATCAATTAACCATTCATACAAATTCGATAACAATTTTCTTTAAATTTGACAAATTTATGGTTTCGAATGTTTCATTATTCAGACATATTCAACCGTACCTAAGTTATATCATTTAAGGCAGCATGTGCTCGGGCCCTATTCTCGACAATGAAAATTCTTGAAAATCTCAAAATAGATTTTCACGTCTTTGACAATTTTTTACAATTTAAAAATAAGCCTTTGGTTGAACCTCTGAATCAATCAGGCTAATTTTTTTTACAGAAAACGCCATCATCCCACGGATCCCAGGAAATTGTCGAGTTCTCAATTTAGAGAATTTTCAGATAAAAAATTTTGGTCATTTTCTCACGCTCGCTGAAACTTCGAATGTCGGTAATAATATTACCGACATTAGAAGTTTCAGCGAGCGTGAAAACCAAAAACATCAAAAGAAAGTTTAGAAAATTTTATTTTTTAAGTTTTTTCCCTATAACAAACGAAACCAATTGATTCTGGCTCCTCGTCTGGCTATCAATATTTTACCATTTCACCAGAATCTTTCAGTTCAAAATTAAAAAGCTTTTCAGATGATATTTTATTTCATTGCGCAGTATGAATGAATTTTTAATTTTATAATAAAAACACTAATGGGCGCTCGGGTAAAACACACTCGAAATGCAATTTCGAACTTTTTTCTTTCGTTGAACAACAAGTATTCTAAGTTTATAGTAAAGAAAGAGTGGACTCCGACAATAAGAATCATCTGTAGGTGTGCGAATGTAGCCTCTGTGGTGATTTAAAGAATGACATGTCCTGTGGGGAGGGGTCAACCTAGCATGAAAATGCATACATTTTTCAAAGTTACATGTATCTTTGTGGGACAGTACCATGGTCGTTTCACAAAATCATTTTGTCATCAGTCATAAAGTGTGACTCTTTTTTATCATAAATAAATCAAATTGCTTAACATTTATTCATTGCGAGATTCATTGCTTGCCACCATTTTCGGGATTTGTGCACAGCACGCATAACATAAATATCATCAAAAATCCAATTTTCCAGCACAAAAAAAGTAAGGCTCAACAGACTTCATTATTAAATCTACACGCCGGTATTCCGACTCAGCATAAAAGTAAAACAAAAAAATAAAATAAGAATTCATTCTTTGGTGGTAACTCATTATATTTCCGCTTTACCGATCAAAGTACGAAAATTTTCTTTGGTGTTACAAGGTAGAGATTGTTGGATGGTATGGGAATAAATTGTGTACGTATGTATAACGATGGTGTGTATAATAAAACACATTTAAAGAAGCACATGCCAATCTAGCAAATTCAACGCTACGAAATCCAAAAAACGAGAAAATTTTTCAAACAATCATAAATTGGCATCTTCTTCCAGTTGGTAACGATGGAGTGGTATATATGGAGTGGTATGTAACGTACAGAAAAATTGAAGATGGAAACTCACGAGATGTTTAATTAACCACAAAATGTTTCATTACAAGAATGTGAAACTTCTCGCATGAAATGTTTCCATGATTTTATTTCGTCCTTGATGTCTCGGAGAAATCATTTTCTAAGCCAAAGTGAAAATGCTTTTCGACATTCTAAAATGTGCGCCGTTGTACACAGAGAAGCGTTTCATCTCAATTATTATTGTAATTGTTTATATGTTAGAGTGGGTTTGTTTGGGAGAATACTTTTTATTCTTTATATAAAAAACAACCAAAAATTTTATTGCCATGGAAGTTTCACGTGAGAGTTTGGATGATTTCTACCTAAGAAATAATTCAAATAACTTCAACTTTATTCAGAGGGGTGAAGTAGTTCGAGAACTAGCGTGAGATTTTCCGATTTGTTTAGAGCCAAATCTTGAAGACTTCATCTGTTGAAGTCATACGAGTTATTCGGTGTGTACTTCACTGCCTGTTAGGTGTATTCACGTCGGTGCGTAAATCTACAACAGCATCCTAGCACAAACCTCCTAAATTGTAATTTCTCTGATTTTCACGCAACTGTAGCTATACATAGCAGAAATACGTGAAAGAGACCTAATCAATTTTTTTAGGTGTTTGTCGCGTCGATTGTTGCTAGGGGACCAAAGCGATCCGAAAGAGGCCTAAAATGAAAGCAAATAAAATGATGGAGTCTGGTTTTTGACAATTGAATTTCAATTGTCAAAAACCAAAGTCGATCATTTTATTTTGCTTTTACCTTAATTCAAATTTTTAGTTGTTCTACTGCATGACGTATTTTTGGAATTTTATTTCCGTAAAATTCTTTAAATTCCTTCAAATGAATTTTGAGAATCTATAGGAATTTTTGGAAATTTACGGAATTAAATTACCAAAAATAGGCCATGTCTCCTTGAAAAGTTGACAGTAGTAGAAAATAAACATTCTGTGTGTTCCTAGTGTTAATTTTTATATTAAACAAATTGAAGTTTAAGTTACATTGGCTATGTTAATCCAGCGCTACTTCTGTTACAGTTTACTGCGAAAGTGGGTAACCCCTCGCTTTGTGCTGAAATTTTCGAAAAGAGCTGTTGAGAAAGTAGCTCATACACTTTTCACAAGTAAATATTTAGGAGGATGTGTAAATTATTTGAAATTAATGTAGCATTTTGTTTCGACTTTCGAATAAAATTAATTAGGGTTTTGCAAAATGTTCAACGCTACATTAATTAAAAGTTTTCGTCTTTGACAAAATATTTCACGCAACAGAAACAGCAGAAAAAAGTGAATTTTATTTTCTTTTTAGCTGCTTTCAAAGATTGTATTTATCAATTAAGTGGAGGTATTAATTAAAATGCCCATAATCTCTTTGTTTTTGAAAGAGCAAACAATTTTAAAATTGTATAGCAAAATTTCCAAAAACTTTCTGCAATATTTCTGTCGAGCTTCTTTTTTTCATATTTTCCATAAATTTCTTATTTTTGCTTTTTGCAAGCGAACGCAGTGACGTAAAACTTTTGCATTAAATGTACGGAAGCTTAAAAGCTTGAAATGGTCTAATATGAATATAGTCAGGTCTTTTGTAAGTTACAAATATTATTCATAGAACTATGAACCATGCCATCCCGTTTACACATTATTATCGTCATCATCATCATCCACATTTTTTTTGTGTGTGCCGACTATCCGCTTGCCTCTGTTAAAACAGAACGACCATTAAAACTTTGACATTTATCTAGTTAAAGTAGAGTTTGAAACTTTAAAGCAATTAAGTTGTCGTAAACAAGTTTTGCCGGAGACATACATTACAACATAAAAATGGGGTTTTACTGCGATGTTGGATTACCAAGAAACTTCCACATTTTAGAACTGTCCCATCCACACAATATATCCATAATATATCTTCTTTTGCACCATACAAGCAAAGCAATAAGACAATGTGATAAAAAAAAACAAGGTCAAATCGAGATTTTATTATTAGAAAACTGTCGTATGACGGTCTATACTTGTTTGGGACTCTTCGGGAAGGAACACACACACACAAATAGTTTTATGTGGAAAAGTTTTCCGTTTTTATTCTTTTTATTTGCCTTGATTTTGAATAATAAAGTCGTTAAACTTAATCACTCGTAATTATGTTTTTCTTATTCAAGGCAGAAGAGATTTGTGTTTCAGCCATTAAGCAATAGTAAAAAGAAATACCGAAAATAGTTAGGCGTGTCAATTAAAACAAGGGTTTCTAATGGCCAAATATAAATGTCATTGATTTCAATTCGTTTTGGGGGCATCTCTTTACACAGAATGTTGTGATGTAACTTTAATTCAATGGTGGTGGTTTTTCAGGATATTCATTTTTTAAATTAAAATTATCAGTAAGTTGAGCTTCACTTTCACTGCTTGCCCTATATGGCTAAAGTTGAATATTGCATAACAATTTGCCCCATGCAAAAATGATCCATTACATGATGCTGCTACGTAATTCATTAATTCGGAAATATTTCACTCTTGTTTTTTCAAGAAACATGCTTCTTGCTTCGGTAACCGTTTTTCGAGAAATTTAGTCGGGATGGCTTTTGTCACAAAATTCTTACCTAATGTAATGAATTACTTTCGCAGCATACAATGTAACCTAATATATTGAAATCAGAATCCCACGAGAACAGTTCGTCTACAATCAAGTCACGCATTAAAAACACCTACTTTAAAATTGCTATTTGTATGCCTCATGAAATCAGTAAATGATCGACACTTCCCCTTCACTATAAAAAAAACATTTTGCGCGTCCCAATGGTGAATTTTTATCTCAATCATTTACCCAGACGTTTGGAAAATTGGCCATGTAACACCAATACACAAATCTGGCAAGAAGGCTGATGTAACGAATTACAGAGGCGTTAACGTTTCACCAAACCTGGCAAAAATTCTCGAAATCGTCATCTTGTCGCAAATCAAATTCAACATTTATCCACACATATCGAGGACTCAGCACGGTTTCTTTCCTGGGAGAAGAGTCGAATCGAACCTTTTCGAATTTTCACTGCTCGTTCACGATGCATTCATCAACGGCACCCAAACAGACACTTTCTACGCTGACATCTGCAAGGCATTCGATGTCATTTGTTATGTACTGCTGCTGTATAAACTCGCTGAAGACAAATACCGATTGAGCAACCGTTTTCTGCTGTGGCTTCGCTCATTTTTCCGGAATCGAAAGCAAGTGGTGAAAATTAATTCTAGCCTGTCTATCACAATCGAAGTGCACTCCGGAGTAGGTCAAGGCTCAATTGTCGGTCCAACGTTTTTCCTGGTGTTTTTCAACGATTCGGACGATACACTTGTCGAAACCAAAGGACTGAATTTTGCTGATGATAAGAAGATCACCCACAACAACATATCCGATATTGCCGATACTCACATGCTCCAGGAGTCGATAAATAAGTTCAAAGATTGGTGCTACCGGAACGGTTTTGAATTGAACGATGGTAAATGCAAGGTGATGACCATCTCTCGCCGACAATCGCCAATTTTGGCTGAATATCACATGAACGGCAAACCTATTGAACGTGTTAACAACATCAAAGATCTTGGCATACCGTACGATGACAAATTCACGTTCAACATGCACTTCGAGCTCGCTTCGAAGAAAGGGCACTCGATGTTATCATTCGTAAAACGTCAGTGCTACGGCCGATTTGATGTCGACACAGCAAAGATGTTATACAATTCGGTTGTCCGCTCACATCTTGAATTCGCTTCTCCTATCTGGACACCTCGTCATGATGCGCACGTTCAGACACTTGAAAGTGTTCAAAGACAGTTTGTACTATACGCGAACCGTGATCGTCAGGTTGACCCGAACGATGGAAGTTACCGCCTCCGCCCATATGTCGACAGGTGCACCGAATTGAACCTGCAGTCATTGGTTAGACGGCGAACTAACGCAGCAGTATTCTTCGTACACGACGTGTTGACCGGAAGGGTCAACTCTCCAGCACTTCGCGACATAATTGTCTTGAATGATGGAACTAGAGCTCTGCGACATTCATCCTTGATTCGAATCGGTACGTACAGACGAGAATACCAGACCAATTCACCATTCAACTTCGCTTGCCGCCTATTCAATTTGGCGGCGAATCACGTGGACCCGACGTTACCATCCAGAGAATTCCGCCACCTTGTTTCGGAACTTGATGAATCGGTATTTGGCTCATTTGCGACTTGCTAGAGGCTTTTGATTTTAAATCGATTTTTTACTTTTGTTTTTGTGATATTTTTTGTTTTTGTTTATTTTTTTTGACTCATCAACTTATAGTTGTGTTCATTTTTTGCATCCTCGCTCCGGCAGTGGTTTTTGGTTTTTATTTCGCATCTTATTTTTCACTGATTTTTCGGTGTTTATTTTTGCATTCGTCTACCGGACGACTGATTTCTTTTCATATGACAATGTGATATTTTTGTATTTCGTATTTTATTTATGTATTTCTGTCGGCTAGGACATAGTAGACAATAAAACTATTATCATTCATTCATTAGTAAAATGTACGCTACTCTGATGCTTGGCAGCACTTTAAACATTTTCGCAAAAAGACGCAAACCAGGGCGACGATTCTCGTATTTTCGTAGCTCCAAATATTCGTAATTTGACAGTTGAGTAGCAACCTCTGGTTTATAAATCCAGCGCCTATCCAACTCGACCAACGAGACGAGCAAAAATAAAGTCATTTCAGATGTTTATGTGCCACATTAACACTAATGCCAACAATATTTACGTCTTTTACTAGCTCACAGGCTCGCATGAATGATGTTTGCCACACATCAGTAACTACGCTGATCTATCCAATACACTTCATATTTTTTAGACTTGATCTTTTTTGTAAAGTAATTGTGAAGTGGAGATTGTGGAGATTAGATTACCATACTCGTATTTTTTTTTGTTAAACTGAGCCGGCCGTAAAACATCGATATATGTGACGCAGACCGAAAACGACGAAATTTTCAAAAATCGATCTGGCGGCACAAAAATAAAGTTTGACATTTTTTTTCTTAAATAATGATCATACGGACCAGCTGAGTGGATTTCCGGCTGAGCCTTAAAACAACTAAAACATTTTGTAAAAACCGCTACACTCTACTAAGAAACTGGATAAAAATGAATAAAAAGTCTGCAAAAAGATATTAGTCTCTCGAGGAAAATTATAAGAACCAAAAGATACACCTCGTAGATTCAATAACCTTCTAGAGCTGTCTTTATTTTATCCATAGAAAATGTAATCTATTCTCATATGAAAAGGAAACTATTCGACATATCGATTTTTTTTATTGTTCTAATTTACACCGATTAGAAAGCGTTCAATGGTCGAATGCATTGAGTATAGTTCAGTAATAAAGTAGCAAAATATTGTAGCACTATCAAATCTCTGCAATATCATTAAAATGTTCAAACTGAAATCAATATTATTGCATAGTAACAACACGCACTTATTAATGAGCTCTGCTCTGCGGCGGTTATTCTGATATCGCATGGTGAACTATTTGTTTTTGAATAAAAACTTTTACATCGGAAATGGAAAACGTATCAGTTTTTGGATTTAATTAAATATTTTGAATGAAATAATGATGTAATTTGATATGGTTTTTGTGTTTTTACGCTTTTGATGCACGCATTTTCGCTTTTCATCAATATTAATGAATGGCACCAAATCAGGATATTCATCAACCAGCAAAATTGAGATGAATATATTTAATTCAATGAAATATTTTGTTGCGAATATTTAGTTTTCTGTTTTTGTGTGATTTTTTTCGGTCCTGGCACATGGTTTCGAGTTTTGTGTTTCCAATTAAATTTGCTGAAAGTCATCCTAAATCAGTGCTGCTGGTAAAATTATATTTGTTGAAGTATTTAATGTGTGAATTTAGGGTATGTGCTTCGTTTAGAATTTTGTTGCATAGTGAATGTCGAGATGGAGCCTTTTGTAATTACAACTTCAATTTGGTAAAATTCTCGTTTGGCATTTCTATTTCCTTGATTGAAAGGCGAAAATATTATATTTAACGTACTTTTGATTCGACTAAGGATGCTGAGGTTAAGTTCGAAGTTGAACTACAATCGAATTTGAAATTTTTTGGAAGAAGAATGAGATTTTTAGAAAAATACCTTCCTTCAGTACTGCGACTCTATCGACCATGGGATACAATGCAAATTATGCTGATGGATGGTAAAAATTATTTTTATTTACTAATACATCGTTTGCCTTGGTCCAGTTCCACTCTAAAAAGTTTCGCATACAAAGTAATACAAAGAGCTACAGTTTGTAGATGCCCATCTTTTACTGTACCCAAGGATTTGAACACAGTCTTCCGCATTATCAACTATAGGCTCCGTCTGATATGGATCTCGAATAAGTTCAGGGGGTTGCATGTAATCCCATTTCGTAAATAGCATCATTTTTCCAGTTGAAAACCATTTATAATTACCGTCTTCAGCCAAGTCCGTGCCGGATATCCAATAGTTTTCATATTCTGAAAGCCAACAAAGAAATGATGTGTTCTTTGAACTACAGTCTTTAACATCTAAGAACCAGCCACTGACGAGATTTTCAAATTCATCACATTCCACTAATTGAGGTAGTTGTCAAAGCGAATTTTCTGAATGGCTGAATTCGATTCAAGTAAAATTCAGGAAACGCGTGGATCAAGCGATTTTGATGTTTGCTTTAGATTGTGCCTTCTATGGCTTCGATATAATTTTGACAATTGTCCTTTCTATAGAAAATGTATGTTAGATGAGTGGACTCTCGAGTGGACTGGTTTCGTTGAACAAAGTTCGTACATTAAATAACACAGGGAACAAATAGGTGTGTGAAATAAAAATTATTTAAACTCTAGTTTCGCGTATCACACTATAATTACTGAAGTAAACATCAAAACCGGTTGATCAATATGTTTGCTAAATTTTACTTGAATCTACCACAATCAGTGGAATGTATGTGGAATGTGACTAATTTAAAAATCTCGTCTTAAAAAAATTAAAGAGCCGTGATCCAGACTTTGCAGTGAGTTCTTACTCGTACATGCAACGGTATGAATCAAATAAATCATAAAATAGATCTTTTCCGTTCCCACCGTGTACATCGGTTTTTTGTGCGATTGAAACTGAGTTTTTAATGCATTAACCTTTTTTGGGAGCGGGAGCAGTTATTAAACGTTTCAGGACAAATAATTCATCTGTTATCGATACATCGTTTTCATGACCTTGTCAGACACGATCCCAGCTGACAGACATGTCGAAAAATATCGAATGAATTGAACGAACTATTTTCATGTAAAAACCAGTAAATTGAACGGTTCATTTCATTTCGTACACAAAAAGTACGTTCTGTACACAAAACGTCCCTTTTGTACACACACAAAAAATATTTTGTACACAAAATTAAAGATTTTGTACACAAAATTGATTATTTTGTACACAAAAGGTCTGTTTTGTACACAAACAAAAATATTTTGTACACAAACATAACTGATTTTGTACACGGAAACCGTAACAACGTACACAGAAAACACTATTCGTACACAAAATCTTGTTAAGCTTCTAGCAATTTTTTGAATTAGCTTTACGCGATCTCAGCACATAAGTTATCAAGTGTGACAAAACAAGAAGCTTTATCACAATGAGAGTTCTCAATTGGCTGTGTTTTTTGATTTTGAGAGATTTTTTTATTATAAACATAAATTGCATTGAGCAGCACTTTCATTCCTAGAAGTTAATAATTAACAGAACAACGGCACCAAAAAGAAGAGGTAATACAGTTAGAGAAGAGAACGTGTAATTTGTGTCTGTAGTCTTTCAAAAGTATATTTGCTTAATTCAATCTTTTGTCATTGGACTACATCTTGTTTCGTACACTGTCTTTACTGTAGGATGATGTATTTTCTTTGTGCGGGGGCTCCGCCCCCAAACCCCCGCGCCTGCGGCGAGCTTTTCTTTACGCCCTGCAGGCTGCCGTACGTTCATGGGGCTCTGCCCCAAACCCCGCTAGGGGCTCCGCCCCTTAGACCCCGCAAGGGGGGCTGTACCCCCCTTGACCCCCCACTGCGGGGGGGGCCCCCCCCCCCCCCCCCTTTTTTTTTTTTTTTTTTTTATATTCCACGGCCTGCGGCGCTGCTACATAAATAAATAATTTTTACCAATTACTTTCTCATCTCAAACAGCTCATTATTAAAACACGCTAACGTCGCTGAATCAATATATTCTTATATCTCTCAAAATCATCAAATTTATGTACAAAATGATATTTCTATGTGTACAAAATTATACTTCTTTGTGTACAACACGAACTTACTGTGTACAAAATGAACTTTTTGTGTCCAAATTGATCATTTTTGTGTACAAAATAAGCATTTTGGTGTACAAAATAATCATTTTTGTGTACAAAATCATGGTTTAATAATAAACAATAAACTTTTTGTGTACAAAATGTAAGTTTTGTGTACAAAACTGACTTTTTGTGTACAAAAAGAAATAAACCAAATTGAACGCAGTTAACGTCAATTAATTGAGGATAAGGACTACTTGACGAAAAAGTAAGGGGGTTACGTTGACGAGCTCTTTTCTCAAAACTCCTTACTACTGAAGAAACAGAAAGTTCTCTTAAAATTGATTTAGCTCTTCACAATAATTTAGCACTTCTGCCAATGTTTTGAGAAAACATCTGGGCTGGCTTAACCGTTATGCCCGTTATGCATTGAGCTTATTTTGCAATGGTTCGACATGCGGTCAAAGTCAGATAAACCGTGGTAATTTCAGTCAAAATTAGATTTTATTAAGGCATACCTTGCAAATCCTCGTTAACCTTTGGGAATTGCTGAATAACGGCTAAATGTTCAGCGTCTGTGTTGACAGTTGCCAATTGCATGCCATGGTCACGGCAAAATATACTTGCTTCAAACCAATTCGCCTGCGAAGAAAAGTAATGAATTAACGAACATTAGTGACAAATACAAATTTTGGGAGAATAATACCTTGAAGTAGGTTTCCACTTTAAATTCCTTGTTAAGTTCTAATAAATAAACGAAACATTTTTCCATTAGTTCCAATAAAGATACTAAGTTTTAATAGATTTCATTGCATTTCACCACTTGAGCACGATTTATCGATCGAAAACTAATTATATTTAATGAAAGCTTTCACGGACAAGTGAATTCTTCTCGATCGAAATCGGTCGTGAGGAATGTAACCTCAAAGTTAACTTTGACAGGAAGTAACTGAGCGACGACAACAGTGACGTCAGTGAATAAAACAGTATATTCTTGTACGCGCTCTAGAATATCTAAAATACGGGGTATGATGTTGAACCTCATGTCAATGAAGTAATGACAAATTTCCGTGAGGTGCAGTGAGTAAAATAAGTAATCAGAAATACTGTCTTTTGGAATGATTTTCAATTGATTAAGATGTCAGTGAATTCTAAGAATTATGAGCTCTTCGTCAGAAATATTGCGTAGCATCCTAGCATTCCTAAGAGAATTTTTTTTTTGATTTTGTCAGAACAATGTTCATTTTTTGGCACTAAATTTGGTGTAATAAAAAAAACGGGACAAGTTTAATACCAATTTGCAAGGGATGTCACTAAATTTGCTTGGAGAACATTTGCAAGATTTCTGATCTATGATTTCCGAAAGACCTAAGATTTTCGATGATTTTCCTAATTCGGTACGAGATTCTTAGTCGAAAATTATTGGTTTAAATATTTAGAGAAAGTGAAAGACACCTTGTGCACTTGTATAACTCAACAGAACGTAAACCAAAATTATTTGAAATGACATTTTTAAATAATCGATTGATCACTGAATAGATTGTAACAAATACTGATACAAATCTTGCACCATGAGTCCCTTTTATACATCGCAATACTGGACTAAGAGCACCAAATCATCGCAATTGTTTATACACATCGTTAATAGAATTGCTTCCTCGAATAACACAATTTACTGGATCTAATCTCGATTATTTCCGTAAATAAACGTTTCCATTTGAAGTTATTTTTTCTCGCGACCAAAATTATTAATTTATTGTTGACGCATCATTAAAAATGTTTGCGTTGCATTTAAATTCTAGAGATAAAAAATAGTATCAAACAAAATAATAGCAAAAATTCTAGGAAATGCTGGGCTCGTGCCAGCATCGTAATGTTTACGAAGATTATTTTTGTACAGAGTTTGGATATGGATGTCATAATCGAAATTCGTAATTTAAATTGCTGCTAAATTATCCACATATATTACGGTTAATTGGTATTGTTTACATAGTATTTTCGATAAATTTGACAAAAAGTTTACGATTTCCATGAAGCACTAAATTACTATAGTGCATACAAAGGGAATACACATAATTGTGGACTCTCGATTATAGTATTTGTGTCTTAATGGGACATTTTTTGTTCAGGTGTGTGTGTGGGAAGGTTTTATTTTGAGCCGAAGACGAGGAATATATACCACACGTCGAAACCAAAAAAAAATCCCATCAAGACAGTACCGAGTACCTTATTTTGATTGCTACCAGAAAATGCGAAAAACTGGTTTTCAGCGAGACGGTAATGAGTCGTTTTCAGGCCGCAAGCAAACAAAGTATTATTTTATACCTTGCGTGTAGTATTTATATGTCTGTGATTGAAGGCTTAAAATGCTGTTGGTTCGTATGTTTCACTAAATGTCATAAATTCAAAATTATTAATTAATCTTTGAAGTATAACGTACCATTCATCTTTCAATTGATTATTAATAGCAATATTCTAAAATGAAAACAGCCAACAGAGTGAATTTTCACAACCTTATTACATTCATACATCAACCGCAGCACCGAATATATTGTTTCGTAATTTACTTCCATTATCTGAAGTTTGTCTTAATCTCCTCTTTTGCAAGCGTAGCATATAATAATAATGTATAATAATACACATACACTAGTACCAGACTCACCAGCAGCATAATATCCACACACAAGAATAGAGAAATAGTTTCGGTACCATATTGAAATAATAGTCGCTAATTTAAACTTAATGATTCGAATAACTGCTTTTCGGTAAATAAACATGTTGAGCTCGAAACCCACTCAGAACACATCTGCAGCAGAGAGAACCGAAAACAGAACACTGTATTCCCTATATTGCGATCCCCATAAACCTAACCTATATAGTCTAACGAATATTATTAGATCTGGAATTCTTGAGTTTTATCGTTTTATTAAAGGCTAAGGATTTTGTTTGTTTAACCATAATAGAATGGAGTTCCCTTGCAACCTACGTAATAAGTACAAGTATAAGACGACTAACAATCGTACCGTTTTGTTCCTTTTACATTGACCACTACTACGGCAACTAACTGCCATGGAGACAATTAGAACATGTTTTCGGTATATCTTAGCAAGAAGAAAACGTTTATTGTGTGTGCCACATAAAATTACATTTTAATGTTGGAAAAACACAATCGTTTAATGCAATCCACAGTATTGTCAAGGAGCTTGGCTAATTTCAATTAAATTCAGAGTTGAAGTTATTAAACTTTACGACTAACGGTTTTTTGTTGGTTCTGTGAACAGACAACTTCACGCCGATACTGAGCAGAGCATAGTGTCAAGGTAATACGTAGATCGTACAAGAAATCGATTTCGAGAAGCAATCAAATGTCGATTTTTCAATGTTTGACACGAAAATCGGAGAAGATAAATTTAGTTGCGCGATCCTAACAGTTCCTTGTGTCTTAGAAGTAGGAAACGTTCAGATGGATGCTCAATTTCCGATTGTTAATTCAATACTCAAACGTCTCGTCGAGAGTTCTTCATTATCAACGACACAAATACTGACGCATGTAAGATGAACTGTGACTTCAGTCTAAACTTTCGGTTACCTTTTAGTTAAAGACATTATAAAAAGTAGTCGCAACGTCTCAAACATCAACATAGTAGACAGAAACAGTGAGGAACGTAATTATGTACGTTGCATCTGTGATGTATCTCCTTTCTAGTGACTGTATGGTATACTCCTCTGGTATTACTTTGTAGAGGCACTACCCCGGTATTACTTTGCAGAGGCCGAAAATATAAATTACGAACAAATTAATTGCTCCCCATTTTCTTTCGTTTCATTTGTATTTCAGACGAAGAAGCCAACATTTCCAAACGAATTTGGAAATTTTCAAAGAACAGCCTTTACACATCCCACAGAGGAAACTACTGGGAAAGCCCATTTTTCCTTCTCAACCGAAAATGAATTTGTTTTAAGTATAGGTAAAGTTGCTCCGTATATAATAATATTGAAAATCTAAAATAATGCGATGTTGAAAGGCAAAGGACAACCACTCAACTTAAGGAAACGGATGTGAAAATAAATTTGCTTTTATGAAAATGATGGTTAAGTATCATGGAAAATTAATAGGATTCGGGAAGACAAGATATCATTTTCTCTATGGTAATGTGCCCTCTATGTTTAAATCTCATATATTCAATGGCAAAGAAGAGAAACTTTATAATAAATTTTAAAATAGAAATGTTTGAGAACGGAAATTCTGCAGACTGCCAAGGTATACGTATTATAAAATACGTAGTAAAAGAGATTTGGTTCAGAAAAATAAAGATGATCCCACATATTGTTCGTAAAAGAATATAATTTTTTTTCCTGTTTTTCTCGATTGAGTTTGTTTTTGATGTGTTTCGAACTGCTAGCCAAAATAAAGTATTCCACAATGGTATGACCTGACCACTTAATATCTTATGAGGGATTTATGAAAACCTTTTAAAATTTATCTCCTTTCCTTTATCTACGTACCACATACACACACACGGACCATATACCACAGACTTAACGTTCTATTTTCCGAACCCGAATATCTTCGTTGGGATAATAAGAAAAATATTTTCCAGAAAAAATTTCTTTTTAAATACACAGAACAAATATCAGCGAGATTTTCCATCGAATCATAAAATTTTAGTTTGAGTACAAAATAAAGGTTTAAGTGGATTTTCCTATATACAAGCTTTGATTCAGAACGCATATATAACGTGTTTGTCGTTATAAGTCGACGAAAGGAGGGAACTGAAACATGAAATAAAAGAATTTCCGTTTTAAATACAAAGTAAGATTTATTGAATGTTAATTCAAAGGCAAGTTGCTTCCTTTTTTATTTCAAATTTCAATAATCGGTTAAATATGCCTGTCCGTGAAAAAAAAAATGAAAAAAAAAAAATCTTGAATCTGTCGACAAGGGATTCGAACCCGGATAATTTTGGTGGAAAGCTAGTACGTATCACTCGCTGGCATATTAGTTTTACCGAATATTACCGGGTGATATATGCTTTTCTAGGAACTCGATGTGTAGATTGTCAATCGAGGTTGCAGGCCGAGTGTTACAATACACGTCGTGTGTCTAAAAAAACATTTATCACTGAGTTGCATACAATGTTTTTCTGAAAAAGCCACCCAAAGTTTTACTTTTCGTCACTGAGTTGAAAGATAGCATCTAAAGTTTGTGAGTTTTGCGTATTATGATGCTGAGTGCCATAAATATCATTTTTCGCAACAAGTGACGAAAAGTAGGAATTTCCTTTGCCTTTATTGCGAAAAACGTTGTATACAACTCGATGATAAATGCTTTTTTAGACACACGATGTGTATTGTCACACTCGGCCTACACATCTTGTGCCTAAAAAATCATTTATCACTAGGTTGTATAAATAACTATTTCGTCACTGATTTGAAAAATAGTTATTTATGAAACTATTTGCGAAATGGAGTTGTTTTTGTCAGTAGATGTGTATTTGATAACCACATCGTGAGACGAAAAAACCCCATTTCGCAACGTTTTCTGCAACCAGCTACGGAAAGTCAACTTTAGAAATGCAAACTTACCACACATTTTTTAAGAGAAAATTCGGTTGAGTTGAAATTCTTAAAACGATGCTAGCGGTTCATCAGATGATATTTACTTGGATGCATATTAATGATCAAATGTATTTAGTTTTCGTTACTTGTGATGAAATGTAGTTACTTTTCGTGACTTGTGGTGAAAAGTAAAGCCAGCGAAAAAAGACCAGCGCCATTGCAGAAAAACTATTTCCTAACGCATCTCGGAATTCATTTTGCCTTGTCTTATTAATTTTACTTAAGAAACCCCCGCCAAATGAGTTTTAAGACTTTTGCTAATGAAATAATGACTCAATCATCCTAGCTTCAGTCGGTAATAGTATATTACTTCCGAGGTTCCAAGTTGTGTATTTGAAAAGTGGGTTGTTACAGCCCGACCCGAAGGGGAGGGCTGTATTCACCACTTGTCAAATAACAACTTGGAACCTCTGAAGTAATATACTATTAAATCAATCTGTTGAAAACACATAGGTTATTTATATAACATTTATGCCTAAGTAAGGAGCTGATATGAAAATGATCTCAATTACTGTAATTAACTAATTTTTTGCTTAGCATAAAGTTTGATTTTTGCCTGCAACAGAAGCTGGGTGAAGATTTTTGGAGAGGCTGTCAGTGAATAATTGATGTGTAGTGTTTCGGCTTACATTGCAAACTTCTTCTTCCCATCGAACCAACATTTGAACAAACAAAAATGATTTCATTATCGCCATATCGATCTAAATTTCATTTAAGGCATCACCATCCCAGTAGGAGACCCTTCCTTATCTCGTTGTTGTCTGTATGAAATTGAAACTCTTCATTAAGTTCTAAATTCATTTGTTGCACGCCATTTAATATACCAATTAAAATAAACTAACGTTTATCCGCTTATTCCGTTCGGATCCCATCAAACCCCCAACTTAACACATTTTTATACGTTTTCCTTTTTTTGCCAATCATCCAACCCACACTTTCCTTACATACCAGTGCAAGCATTATGTAATTTTATCTGCGAACAGTGAACCAAACGATAGCGCTCCGTTAACACTCCGAATGACCTTCGAGAAGGACAAGCAATAAACTTACGTTATTTATATCCAAATTCAACTCATTTGAACCCAAGCGAGTATTATCACATCGACACAAAGATTGTAAAACTTTATAGAGCATGAAAGAAGGAATATGAAAAATGAAAGAGGAAAAAATAACATTTTTCGCTTCTGTTCGTCTCGCAATTTTTTTTTCTTCTTCTTTCGTTATCTTTAGTGTCGTTTTCCGTGGTGTTAGTTAATTTGATAATACTTTCACGAAGTTCCGCGCTTCGTATATATAACAGTTGGGGTTGAAAGTGTTACATTAATTTGATACTATGATAGAAGTAGAAAATTCTTTGCCTTCATTTCATTTTATAAATAAATATTTTGACAATGGAGTGGTACTGGTGTCTGGGAAAACACAATTTTAATCTTAATCCGTTGGAACCTGGGGACAAAGTTCATCCAACAATGGCACCATAACAACGCATGGCTTTGGCTTACCATTTTTTGATTTTCAAACATTTTCATTTAATTATTTCACAATCTTAATTGCGGGATATGCAATATGATGTCACTTAACTTCATACAAGTCGGTTGTGTTAGCTTTTTCACGGCAATTTAGCTGTCACGAGCTTTCATTTCGTAACATGTAGAATTTAGTACTCGATTATCACAACGTAAAGCCGAGTATACAACACAGAAATACAGAAAATATATCGACGTTCTGTCGCTTCTTTCGCCATCAGCAAAATGATGTCATGTGGTCCATAAACTTTCTGTCATTATTTCACAGTGTTGAATACGCTCTGTGTATTACAAAAGACGTACTTGAAAAGATGTAATCAAATTAGACACATCTACATAAAACGGATGACGGAGCCGTCTTTTCCCACTGACTAATACTGTATTTGGAATAAACAAATGAATTATAATTAAGAATCCTCGGTTTATATCCGCACAATTTTGTGAAAATTTTATATGTACGGCGGCTATATATGGCAATAGATCTATTCGAAAATAGATATAACACAAAGAGTGTAGAAATGGAGTAGATATATGTATTCACTTTGTATAAAATATTTACTAAACAGCCTTGGCTTTAAGTGTGGGTTGGTTTTTGTATGCTACAAATTGGTATATATGAACATATTGTATTTGTAGCGACAGCCAAACCCTAATAACCCTAATCCTCTTTCAATGTAGACGACGATTGAAATGCACAAGGGAAATCATTATGATTCTATGGTTTGATGGCACAGAACATCCTAAAGTTTGTATTATTTCTTTATGCAAAATGAAGGGATCGCTGAAGTATAGATGCCAATGGATGAATTTATAAAAAGTATGAGTCTTTTTTGGAAGATGATGATTTTGAGTATTGTTGATGAATGCGGAATGTATGATGGAGGCAATTCAAATTTATTTATTTTTTTACTTTTACAATGAATTTTCTTTAATTTGCCGGAGAAAAATTAACTGTACGAATGGCAATAATAACATAAATTAAGCCCAGTATACAACATCGCTCCCGTCAAATGAAATTTTAATATAATTACCATTTGTAGATTGTTTAGCTCGTACCTAAAAAATATAGAGTACCTATGGAACAATTATATTTTAAATAGATTTTTATCTTATCTGACAGATCCACCTTTTGATCAAAATTTAATTGAAAACAGTGATTTAAGCTTTAAATATTGGTTTCGTTATGCGACAACAATTGAATTGAAAGACTTTTATCTTACTAGTGAGTTAAATTAGAGTTTCCCTCCCTAGGGAAAACTCTTTACCTCGCTCTTATGGTAAAGCACTATGCTGCACTCGGGAAATAATTTGATATCTCGTATCACGATAACGGGCTGAAATCCTCGGATTTCTTAACTTGGATCTTCCTTGGATCCTTCACCAGACTTTAATTCAATATATCAGTTCTAATTACATTCGGCTTTTCAATACAAAAATACGACTTTAAATATGTCAAAGAGACAGTGACTGCGTAAATTAATAATTACCTATAGATACCGTCGCGTCAGGTCTTTTTTTTTTAGCAAAATACATGTTAAAAGAAATGAAAGTGAAAGTCTTCTAAAAATACTTACAACAAATGTAGTAATACATTCATCCTTAGATTTCATCGATAGATTGTATCGATGAATCTATTACTACATTTGTTGTAAGTATTTTTACCAGACTTTCACTTCATTTCTTTTTATAATTCGTCTAATTATAATTCGTCTAAGGATTCATCGAATGAATTTCGGTATATCAGAGTGAGTGCTACCGAGTTTTGCTGCCGATTATATTTCTGCATATTTGACTTCGTGAATTTCCTTATTATCTCTCACAGACAATGTGTCTTAAAAAACGTTCAATTTCAATTTGGTAATTTTAAAATACAGATTTCGAAGGACGTATCTGGGCGTATTTTAAGGATAGTAAATTAATAATAACGTCATCCGTACAAATTTGCAAGCTTAGGCCCATCATCAAAAGTCATTATCTTGTTTTTTTCCCTTGTTCTATTCATTATTAGTAATTCACGAATGAAAATTTTAAATAAAAATGATTTCCTTCGTTGCGATGATACTCATGGTATGGTATAAAATTCAACAACTAAATTATTCCATTATATTTCATATAAAATTCTAAATAAATAATAAATTTTCGTCTAGACTTTATTCGAAATAATCTAGCCTCACAGCGTGTTGCCACTGTACACTGTACATACATTTTATTACTTTGATGCTGTACACTAGCTGCTACATTAAAAGACATAAAAGTATAATATCGGGTCGTATAAGAAGAAGCTGTCAACAAAACGATAAAACCAATTTCGGTATATGAAGCTATATGTGGAAGAGAGAATTTTTGTTTCTTTTTCTTCTTCGCTTCTTTTTTGTCACACCATAATAATAAGGTGAGATATTTTTCCGAAAAATACCCAGCTGGGGCTTTCGTGCTTCATACACAAGTGAAGATATGTCTTATGTATAAATGTTCGTCTTTCGGTTACTGAGAAACTCTTTATTTTTATATTCAAGCAAACGGCATGAACATAAAAACCTCGTCTTGATTTTTCTGCTGTAGCTGTAAAAATTTCCTGTCTCACAATCGTTCATATTATACTTGCTAGGGTGAGTCACAAAATTCGAAGGATAATTTTCAGAATACAGTTTAATCATCTGTTATCGACGGCAACTGAAAAACTGACGATGATCTGAAGTTAATGTGGGCTTATATAGAAAAAGGCATGGTCAAACGGTAGAAGAAAACGATTTTGCATTTTGAACAAACGAAGTCATAGATTTTATGAAATGAAGATTTGCCTTAATTTTCTTAAATTTGTGAAAAGTGGCAGTTGTCAAGATTTCATCTCTAGCAGACATATGACACACTTTGAAGGCTTAGTCCATGTAACAATTTTCCCCCGATGTGATGGTAGCTAAAGTTAGGTAATACACTGAATCTGCTAGACTGTGGTACGATTAAGCAACTCAAAATAATCATTTCGTTTTTTCGTCGACCTCAACAGTATTTCGTTATAATGGTACATTACAAATGATGGTTGTCTCTCTAGGCGGTCACATCTAAATACTCTCAGAATCGCTATACTATCAATATAATAAACTCTCTGGAACCACCCTATCATTTACGTATGTTTGTTGAGGTGATCCGTTGAAATGGGCAAAAAGACTCATTGAAATTTCGCCCCCATTTCTTCTGTTTTTCTTTCTAACAATTTTTTTTATTGTGAAGACACTTTCACATGATACGTTGACTGCAAACCATAACATGGATGAAACGAACACAACAACAGAAAAATGGATGAAAAAAAAACCAACAAAAATTGACGTTCACTTCACACAAAATGCAGGTGCCATTGTGTATGGGATTCACGACGGTTATAAAATTCTACCACAGCTTTTATGATACTCTTTGCCACTCTTTTTTTATCAGACACTTGTTTTTATTGTGCACTCTCAAAGCCCTTTTTGAGGACGTGTTAAGTTAACGAGGCTTTTAAGATGAAATATACGTGTGTGAACAGACGATGATTTTGCTTTTATAATAATCACAATTCTATGCGAAACAATAATAGAAAAACCTTTTCTCTACAGTCGAGGAAATTTAGTTTTCGGGTTTTCCAAAGGTATTAATCTTATTTAACCCACACTTTATCCCACAACAATGGAATCCACAAATTTAAATTTAGTTAACACAGCGGTCACAATGACGGCGCTGCAGTCAAGATTTCAAAATGTGATATAGGGTGGATAAACTAAATTTTGGTTTTGGTTACATTTTCTCTTGGTTTTTAATTATTACATCAGGCTTCTAAATTAAGAGTAAATTTATGCAATATAAACCGTTTGAGTTTGAAAAAAGATGTTTTGTATCAGTGAACGATATAGGAAAGCGTTCAGTACGTCTCAACATACAAAAGAACGTAAAATATAATTGTACATTTAGCCACCCTACGTCCGTCATCGCTTCTATTGTCTTCAAAAACATATTGTGTGCTTGTCATGATATGTATCAGACGTTTGTTTATTTATGTGTCTCATCTAAAATGCTGGCCAGCAAAATTTTGATCATTAAATTCAACGGCAAAATTGATCTAAATGTTAAAATAATTGTGAATAATAGTGAAGTTAATGTGGTTTTGTTTTCTCTTCATAAAGGAATTTGCATCAGTTCGATGTAAAGTGCGGAGCACCATTAGAAAAAAAACTTGTCGCTGAAGAATGATCAAAAAGTTGCTGGACGCAA
Source organism: Bradysia coprophila (assembly GCF_014529535.1). Taxonomy (NCBI): domain Eukaryota; kingdom Metazoa; phylum Arthropoda; class Insecta; order Diptera; family Sciaridae; genus Bradysia; species Bradysia coprophila. The sequence goes on from NW_023503608.1 coordinate 8,013,649, forward strand.
TAGCTTCAACTAATGCTTTGCAGGATATAGAATCAAAATTAGAGAAACACCAAGAGCCGTCCATTTGAAATCTTCACAATCATCATTTCAACTAAAGGCTTTTTTTAACGAAACGGAAGTTCGCTCGCAGATTCGGATCGGAACATCTCATTCGTTTTCGCTAAAGCTCGTAGCCGTCATTAATCATGATTCCCATGAAGAATCGCCAAAAATAAAAAATTGGCAAGGGATGAAGAAACGCCGGCAAAAACAAAGAATGATAAATTTGTCTTTGTTGCGTTTCTTCACACTTTGGCGATTCTTCGTGGTGATTAAACAAATCCTTGGAAATTTATCCTTTTACGAAATTTATCTAAAAGGCGTTATTTGTTCGAAGCTAGTGAATCTATCTATCCTTTTATAAAAGTTACGAAATGCTGCCTGGTTCGATCCTAAGGAAACTCTTATTTTACGTTGTTGTAGCTCCTTAGAATTGTAACGCATACTGGAGCTACGCTGTGTGTTTAATGTTAGAAGTTTTTTCTTGGAAATAAATGAAAATTGAAATTGAATTGAAATTACGTCAGGTAACGGCATCTTGTTCGATCCTAGGGAATTCATACTTTAACGAAAGATCCCGAGGACACTATCATTTTACGAAAGATAATGTAGAGACATTTCAAAAACGTATTTTTACACCTTGGCGTTTCCTCACACTCTGGCGATTTTTCTCTTCTTCTCTTCACACTCTATCGATTTTTCTTGGCAATTCATCATTATGGTTGATTTGTTAAATCAACAAGAAAAATCGCCATAATGTGAAGAAAAACCAAGAAATATCGCCAAAGAGTAAAGAAACTCCAAGGATCATAGAGAATTGAAAATTTGTCTTTATGGCGTTTCTTCACACTTCTGAGACTTTTCTTGATGATTTAACAAATCAACTAAATATGATGAATTGTCAAGAAAAATCGCCAAAGTGTGAAGAAACTCCAAAATATGACAAATCGCCAAATAATACAATATTGTCGATTTGACTATAACTTTTATTTAGAAAAAGATTGTACGGGACAGTATGCACTGCATATCATATAATTCCTCTCTATTGTGTTTATCTGTGTTTTACGAAGCCAAAATATAATTTCGGACTACAAGTAAACCGTCTCGACTGCCCAGTAGTTATTTTCCTAAGTTCCTAATGAGTGCAAAAAGGCTATTTCAACATTAGTTAGGAAAGCATAATTTTTATGTGAATGTTTCTGAGGTTTTCCATCTTAATATTTTCATGAAGTTACAAATAATCCACAGAAAATTTTATTACCCTAGAACGAGGTCGGAAATACATCAAATAAATCAAATAGAAAACAGACTTGGAAATTGTTATTTTGTCTAAAAGTTGATATTAAAATTCTTTGGAAATCGTAAATCGCATAATTGCATGAGCAGGCATCTCAGGATTATAAATCAGGAACTTTGAAGTTCGTCATATATTCATATTCTTATCTTATTCCTGACCAGATTCTGTTTTCATGATTGAGCTCATTCATGAGCTTCACTTATACAAAGAGTTGAATTTATTTCCTATGCCAAATTGTAATTTGGCGAAAAAGAATGTTCCGAATCTGCGTTTCGTTTAAAAAAAAGCCTTTAGTTGAAATGATGATTGTGAAGATTTCAAATGGACGGCTCTTGGTGTTTCTCTAATTTTTATTCTATATCCTGCAAAGCATTAATTGTAGCTACTGCGTCCAGCAACTTTTTGATCATTCTTCAGCGACAAGTTTTTTTTTCTAATGGTGCTCCGCACTTTACATCGAACTGATGCAAATTCCTTTATGAAGAGAAAACAAAACCACATTAACTTCACTATTATTCACAATTATTTTAACATTTAGATCAATTTGGCCGTTGAATTTAATGATCAAAATTTTGCTGGCCAGCATTTTAGATGAGACACATAAATAAACAAACGTCTGATACATATCATGACAAGCACACAATATGTTTTTGAAGACAATAGAAGCGATGACGGACGTAGGGTGGCTAAATGTACAATTATATTTTACGTTCTTTTGTATGTTGAGACGTACTGAACGCTTTCCTATATCGTTCACTGATACAAAACATCTTTTTTCAAACTCAAACGGTTTATATTGCATAAATTTACTCTTAATTTAGAAGCCTGATGTAATAATTAAAAACCAAGAGAAAATGTAACCAAAACCAAAATTTAGTTTATCCACCCTATATCACATTTTGAAATCGTGACTGCAGCGCCGTCATTGCGACCGCTGAGTTAACTAAATTTAAATTTGTGGATTCCATTGTTGTGGGATAAAGTGTGGGTTAAATAAGATTAATACCTTTGGAAAACCCGAAAACTAAATTTCCTCGACTGTAAGTAAAAAATAAATTGACTTTAAAATTGTACACATGCAAACGACACAGAAAAACTTTCTTTGGAGGTGAGAAAATAGCATGTAACTTGTGCAAAAGTTTTATGCGAGTTTTAACACATTGCCGGTTACATTTTTGTCAAATTGATTCAAACAACCATAGCATTTACATTTTTCTATTTTACTTGTAAAGACACTCACTCTTTGAATATATATGTTAAATGGACAAAGAGTTGCTTTTATAGATGTTAAATGTGTTTCAGTAATAGCCGATGTTGCCACTGATGAATATAACATAAGATAATTCATCTGTGCGTGCCACACGGATATAGAAATAGTACATTACCTACCTGATTCCAAATTTTTATTTTGGTCAGTGGAAAGTCTATAGCCTGAGCCGAAGGCAAGGGCTATACTCCCAAGTGCCAAAATAACAATTTGGAAGCAATTAGGTACTATGTTTTATCTGCGTGTGCGAAAAATCACTTAACCTCACTAAAAAGCGACAGGTAATGGAGCCATTATCTATCTGTTTTTCGCGCTAGTAGATAAAAAACAAAAAATGGTTGGGCCCATACATCGCCATCTAAACTAAGAAAACCCTGCATGTGTGGCAAATGTACAAGATCTTATTACCTCATCTCGTCACGAAGAACGAGTATAAAATTTTCCTAAAAATCAAGCTGGTAAATAATTTAAAGACCTTCCGGAAAAATCTTCAGCCGATTAAGTTACCATCGTTACCATACTAAATCCTAAAAGGCGTCATGGAGAGCGGACGTGTTTCATCACAGCTCTCATAAACAAATTATTTCTTGTGCAACTTCATTTATTCTGTGACAATTTTCTTAATTTTAATAATTTTACATCCGTGATTAATAGTGAACAGTGATTCCACCTTGCAATTTTATAGATTTTTGACAAAATCAAAATTTATTTCTTTTCATTTTTCAACTCGCTATACAATTGTGTATGAATTTGGTCTTTTGTGTGTGACCTTTGTAATATTTTAATTGTTTGCGTACATGTGCTTCGAGTGAGTAAAAATCAGTGTTTCGAATTGGATCGCTAAATGCCATCATAATGCGATGAGTGATGCAATTGGTTCGAAAGAACTTTTGCCGGAAGGCGTAATGGTTGGTCTCTCATAAAGTCCGACTTTAATGTTCCTAGGAACTTTTTGGCCTTTGGGCTTTCGGTTCGAATGTGAACTTTTCTTTTGTTTTACAGATTTGGACATTCATTTATTTGTCTCTTCTACATGAAAAACAATGCAGCTTAAATTACATTTATGCTGTGTGTATGTATGTGTCATTGTTGTTTTTAGTGTTCGGGAACACAATGACTTCGTTTTTATTGTCACGCTTTCATTACTAATAATATGAAAAAATATGTTGACAAAACCGAATGCTTTCTCAGGTGCGGCCTGGAGAAACAGATCTTTGCAACCGGAGGAAATTCCAAACTACTTAGCTAGCTTGGATGATCCCAAAAAACTGCAAATGTCTAACCAAAAAATAGTGAGCACAATAGGCCCAACGGAGGCCTCCGTGCGCGTTCTGCACAGAAATGAGCAGAACAACACTACCCTTAATAAAAAAAAAAAAAAAGTTACCATCGTTAATCTGAAAAATGTTGGTTGTACGCCGCTAAAAAATGTCTTTTGCCAGCGCACGGGTCTAACCTCAAGTATATTTTTAGAATATGAGCAAAGACAAACATACTAAATTAGCATTGCTAATTGTAATGAATTGACTTACCGTCACTTAATTGACAACTAAAAAATTCTTGATTTCAGTTTGTTAGGAAGCAGAATAATGAGCAGAATTATATCGTTCAGTATCGTGATTATTTTTGCTGTTTTGTATGAGTCAAATGGTTGAGCATTTGATCATTTATTTAGACATTTTAACGTAAAATTGAATATCATTAGGCAATGGAAATGGATGTGAGTGGTCTGGTTGTCGGGAATTTGCTACTAAACCATGTAAAACCGGTGTGACTGGCGGCAGTGGTCGCCATAATCTCTACAAAACGAAAAGTTGTGGCTTTTTTGGCAGAAAAGATTTTTGTTGTGACGACGATTGTGGATACATTGAATGTGGAACTGTTTCTTTTGAAAGGAAGTATACTAATGAAGTAGCGCCTATGCAATGTGGTGTACCTTCACAACAATCATCTAAAGAATTTGTTTGTGGCTCAATCGGAGGGAGTCCTATCGCTATATCAACGTCAGGTTTCAGAAACAATGGCTTTAGAGATAGTGGTTCCGGGTCTTCCTTCAGGTCAAGTGACACGAATATCGAGGGCTTTAGATCGTCTAACAGAGGCGGTTTCAGAACTGGTAGCGAATCATTGAATGACACTTTCGAAATTAGTGACGCAGGGAGCTTTCGACCAAGTGGCAATGGCTTCAGAACATGAGTGCGCATCTTTCGGTGATTAGTGCTCTATTTGAAGATCCTGTTATAATAAAGGAATTAAATTATCAAACTAAAAGTGTTTTGAAAATATTTGTTAGATTTCAGTGATAATTACGTGCAGCAGAAACAATAGATCTCAACAATTCAGCAGAAAATTTCTGTTTAAAATACTCATATATGAAGTTATTTCGGTAGTCTCTCGCAATCGAAACTACTGTGAGGGATTTTTAGCCCCGTACGAAGTACGAAGGGGCTTATAGGATTACGATGCCGTGTGTAATTGATGGAATTCGAAGCAGACGGTAAGGGCAAAGTGTTTGCCTATGTTCATAGATGACGAATCAGCAATAAAAATTTGGGCCGTCTGTCCGTCTGTCCGTCACGTCGATATCTTGAGTAAGTCAAATCCGATTTCAAAAAAAAAAAAAATTCACTGAAAGATAGTCAAAATAGTGAGGCTAAGTTCGAACATTGGCATATTCGGGTCGGCCCTTCGTGAGTTAGGGCCACCTAAGTGATTTAAGGTATTTTGGTCATATTTATGGCAAAATAAACGATGGAAATGTAAATGACACGGCAAATGATAGGTATTGTCAATACCAATCCAGGAAAAAAAAGTTTTTTAAAATCGGGTGAGTGGACCGTGAGTTAGGGCCTTAGAAGTGAAAAGCTACTAGGGCCCTATGTGTACTTTACATAGAACTCAAGTAAATTTCATTCGTTTTTCGTAATTTTTGTGTCATTTGGAAGGTAATCAAAAGCCGAATATAATGTTGTTGAAAAAAATTAAATTTGGGTCCTCGGACTAAGGCCGCTACTAGGGCCCTATGCGTATTTTACATACAACTCGAGTAAATTTCATCCGTTTTTCGTAATTTTTGTTTCATTTGGAAGGTAATCAAAGGCCGAATAGAATGTTGTTGAAAAAAAAATTAAATTTGGGTCCTCGGACTAAGGCCGCTACTAGGGCCCTATGCGTATTTTACATACAACTCGAGTAAATTTCATTCGTTTTTCGTAATTTTTGTGTCATTTGGACGGTAATCAAAGGCCGAATAGAATGTTGTTGAAAAAAAAATTAAATTTGGGTCCTCGGACTAAGGCCGCTACTAGGGCCCTATGCGTATTTTACATACAACTCGAGTAAATTTCATTCGTTTTTCGTAATTTTTGTGTCATTTGGAAGGTAATCAAAGGCCGAATAGAATGTTGTTGAAAAAAAAATTAAATTTGGGTCCTCGGACTAAGGCCGCTACTAGGGCCCTATGCGTATTTTACATACAACTCGAGTAAATTTCATTCGTTTTTCGTAATGTTTGTTTCATTTGAAAGATAATCGAACACCGAATAGAATGTTGTTGAAAAAAAAAAAATTGGGTCCTTGGACTAAGGCCGCTACTAGGGCCCTATGTGTATTTTACATATAACTCGAGTAAATTTCATCCGTTTTCCGTATTTTTTGTTTCATTTGGAAGGTAATCAAAGGCCGAATAGAATGTAGTTGAAAAAAATTAAATTTGGATCCTCGGACTGAGGCCGATACAAGGCCCTATGTGTATTTATACTCAAGAAATTAAAATTTTAGGGCTATTTGAAATTTTTGTTTTATTTGAAAGGAACGTCGTACGGGGCTTCGTAATTGCGCTATGCGCAATTTCTAAGATGTACACATTACATAATAATTTTACTTTAACTACTTTAACCGGCGCATAGGCTTACGGTCAAAGTAGGGTGACAGACGCACTAGGGTCACGTACGCAATAGATATACGGGTTTGTACGGGGCTCAGTCGCAGCAAACGCTCCGACTGTTCTGATGGCTCGTTTAGCAACGATTTCTTTATATGCCCACACAGCCCTTGGCCTAATTGACTAAAACTGCTTCAAAAGGTGATATCTCGCACCTGGCGTATGTTTCTCTTTAGATAAGTGGATGCCCATTGGACCAGACATCAAAAACAGCATAATTCGTGTATTTTTCTAAAATTAAAATTTTGCTTTCGTGTGCAGGAACACTATTCATTTCGTACCAAAAAAAGTATCCTACAGTCCTACACCTGTCACTACACTACTATGACAAGTAGGGTGTCACTGTGAAGCTAGGTTGAGCTACTAGCAGGACATCAAATAATCGAAAGAAAAACATTTGCAAACATTTGTTATTTTCCAACAATTGTTCATGTAAGATAACTGTGCTTGCACCGTATCTCCTGGACAGTATCTATCCAATGAACCCTCACGCGTGTAATGAGCCTTAGTCTGTGGCTGCAGTAACTAGTAACTCACAGACAAAAAACACCCTTTTTCGACTTATTAACCATTTGATTATATGAATTGTGATTTTTCATCATATCTTTACCGAGTCGGTAGTACCGACTCAGATAGTTCACAAATCGACCGTGTAAACGTCCCATACGTTATGAATTCTCTAAGTCACGAGTGGTATGCGAAGACCATTACTTGGATTCGAATCTTCTTTACTGTCTGAAAACACAAAACGAATAGAACCATAATTGGTACTTTCGAGTTATAGGTATAAACCATCATTTCCCAACGATTTTTTCTCGAACTGTCCATTGATATCAAACTACAAAGAATCAAAACGGAAAAAATCAAATCTTGAACAGTTACATGCGAGTGACTCCCAATAAAAAAGGAGAAAGAATTCGAAAACGAATTTTATTTTGAACATCCCATCAATGTATGTATGAGTACATAGCAATGATGTTGACGATATCTCTCAAAGAAAATTATCAAAGGTTTTTTTCGCCTGATATTTTTCGTGCTAATACAACATCCATACACGTCATAGCGTACTAGCAATGAAATGAAAAATATGGTTTTACGGGTTTACCGAAGCATTTAATTAATCATTTTTTAATCAGAAACTTTGTATGAAAATGCGAAAAACTCATTAAAACTTTTAATACATGTTTTATATGGCAAAGTATTTAGAAAAAAAAGCAAATTCGATACTTGGTACAAGTATGTTGTCGCATTGGTAATATAGTATTGGTTTACTACGTCGCTTCTGGTCGTGGGTCGTGGATTAAATTACTCTATGAACGGCTTTTCTCGATTGGAGATGGCATTTTGTTGACACTATTTGGCCACAAAAATAGTCATACAGTTACATGAAAGAGATGTCCTGGGACTGGAGTGACCTAGTCAGCACATGAGTGACGAGTATAGGGGGCTGAGCAACGCTTTCCAATAAATGAAAAAAACGAATCTTGTCCCCATGGGAAAAATCAGAGAAAACGCTCTAACCAGTAATTTTAGTTTCTGCGCAATTTACTTGATTTCTTCTGAAGTATTTAACCCGCTTTGCCCTGCTCATTTTCGACAACTTATATCCTATTTCGATCACCGTTCGTACGGGCATATAAATGACATAACAACTGGCAATGTGCTTCAATGAGATATATGTCTCCTCTCAGCACTATGCAAAGCACCTAGCAAAATAATGGAAAAAATAAAAGTGAAATAATTATGACATTTTACCATTTTCTTTCGTGTAATTTCAAACTTTTGCACTGCGACTGTAGTAAAAACTACTCTATTTGACACAGGTAATGTTCTACTAAATTGCTAGGTGCTTTGCCCAATGCCTTTAACAAATTTGTTGTTGTTCTTGTTTATTTATTTGTCGAATTATTTACAAATGAGAATGTTCTGTTGTATCATATCCATATTCAATCAAAAAAAATGTATAAAATTTTCGGTTTTATATATAATGTGGCTAAAGGTAGAATAGCCGCCGGGGTATTCATTGAACATGTGTGTAATGAACATGTTTTTGCCAACACTGATTATTTCGATGTTCATTATGCTATTATTTGCCGAACATACAGCAATTCATTTATACTCAACCGCTAAATGTTGAGTCACGATAACACGAATAATAGTGAAAAATGTTTTATTTATGACACGCCCATCAAAAAAAATATGTGAAAATTAAAATCAAGTCTTTTAAAATTTGATACAATTTTAAAAATCCATCAGACCCATGAAAATAAGCAACGAACTTCGTGATACGAAATCTTTTACTTCATTAGTTTTACCATTATTTTGCTATAAAAGACTTTAACTTCTAATATATTCGACATTTGTAACATTGTTCTTTAGCAACAGATCATTCCAGCGCATTATGAGTGTCATGTTGTCTTGAAAGAAAAAAATAGCATTGAATTGAAGAGAAGTATAATGTGGAATTGATACAATTCTTAAAATAACACAACTTTTGTTGAGTTTTTTGATTTAAATTTGAAAAACCCTGATCTATTTGCATTTGTATAAGTGTAAATGCCTTCAGCAGAATGTGCACTTTGCGTCTACTTGAACATATTTAGTTTTGTAAGAACAACCGTGCAATAAAGCTGTTAATTGAAATCGAAACTCACTGCGTTCTCATTCATAGTCAAAAGGTTATGGGCAGAGCTTTGCAAAATCGTATTTTTTGTCGGAAGTGTTATTTGAACTCGCGAATGTTATTGGTCAAATTACAGTGCGTGTATAACGGACAATAAAAATACAGAAATTTCTGTGGTTATTTTCAAAGTTGTTCGGAAATCATACCATCGCATATCGCAGACTCCAAAGAAAGCGCTGATTAAGCAAGAATCGAATAGATTCAGTTGAAGGATGGTTCATCTGGAAGTTTCAATTCAACGTAATACTCAAGGCTAATGGATGGTTTAAATCTGTGGATGGATCATACTTGAAACCGGCCGGCGCTCGCTACATTTGCAGCTGCTGATTTATTCAGAAAAGCGTTGGAAGTTGGAACAAAGCACACTGCACAGAAAAGGTAAACGTTCAAATAATATTAGGCAAGCAGCCGACGCTGCATGTTACGGATTGAAAGATGGGAGGAGAAAAAAAAATCATGAAAGAGAAACATATTGCGGTGGGGTTTGTCATTTATAATTTTCTCAAAGAGTTTAAGGATGCTGTTGAAGTATACCATTTTCACAGATGGCGCAGCGTTGCTCTAATAATTTCATTGGATCCATTCACTAATTGTATGTCATTACATTTTCTAATTTTTTTTTCAATGCGTCTTATCCCACGTTGGGGGAGGGAATGGGTTTTGAGATTCGTAATTCTTTCACGAGCATAATTTGTGGACAATCTTATTCACAAATTAAATTATAATTATTTAGTCTCATGTACTTACTTCACAAACTAGTCGACAGGTGGTTTGCTGTCGATGGATTGCTTCCGCTAAGTCCCACCCCATCATAAAATATTGGAACCCTAGCTTCTAGTACATGGTATATGGGAACAAAATGGTAAAAATATTTCTATTAGAGCACTCAGTCAACAATATACATTATACATAACAACATAACAATAAAACAATGCTATGAAAGATTTTAACATCGATCGGATCTGTAATTTGTCGGTGTTTACAAGCTTGCTTTGTGTTTATGTAAATATGTAACAAGAGGTGGTAGAGATTATTTTAACAACGTTCGTTTTGCTAATATTAGTGATACATCATGATGGATTTGCTGGAAATAAATTCAGATTATATTAAATGTCATAAACTTATTTATATTTTTGAAATAATAAAGAAAAAGTGTAGTATACCCGGAGCAATTTGTTCTTATTTTTCCGCGAAATTTACATGAAATATGTAGCAAGGAAATGAAATGTAAATGACAAATGGAATGTTTATATGAGAATATTCTTGATCTGAATGAGAAAAGAGTGTATGTACGTACCTATTACAATGCTGGCGTGTGTACCTACAATTCATATAAAAATTGTTACATCTCATGATATATCCATAATAATGTGAACGGAGTAGGGAAAGGATATTATAAAAAATTTTAGAAACATTTTTAACTGAAGCACTATATCAGAGTCATGCTCTCGTATATGTACATGTGTATATGAAGAAGAATGGTTCCTTTTAACAATTTCACTATTAAATGTGAATGATGGAAGAAAATTTATTAAGTCATTCAAAATTCTTTGCTTTGATGTTTTCATTTAAAAGAATTTATTTTAACATCAATAAACCAGAAATTTTCCTATTTGAACATGTAATCGTACAAAGGTCTCTGGGGGAATGGGCATCAACATACATTGTGCCTGTTTATTTTCAATTTCCTTTTATAGATACGTCATTTTTGTGGATGGAAATCTTTGAGTAAACTTCCAGTCGAATATATAACTACAATTTATGCTATGTGGGATTAGTGGTTTCGGTCTATGTACTTTCTTCGAACGTCGTAAGTATTTGTACGGTTTTACTCCAAAAAGAAAAACGAAAATATTTTATAGGCAACCTTCCGAAAATGTCCTTACCCAGATTGATTCGAGTACCTACTTGATACATGAATGAATAAATTGGGATATATAGCACACAGTACTTACAAATCTACTACTTGACAAAAGAGCCATGTGAGGCTGATTGATTACAGAAATATTTTAATATTTTCGAAAGGATGTATCACTTATTTTTGTGCAGAATATCTTTATAGCTTGGCTCTATATTCACATGGAGAACTATGGCTGCAAATACCTTATTTTTACTTTCATACAATGTTCTGTCAATTATATTCTGGAATTATGATATCGAACGATATCATCGATTGTATTGAGAGATAATCGATTTGTTTGTTAGAATCATTTATACCGTTGGTGAATCAAGTTTATGAAATAAAAGGTGTTCATTACCGAGAAAAGTCGGATGTTTTATTCTTTGGAAAGCCCAATGGTTTTTTCTAGGTTTCTATATTTCTATATTTAACGTGCAGCTTATATCTTGGCGGATTGATTTGACATATCTTTTCACGTAGGTATCGCTCCGCTCCGACATCTCTAGAATTTTTACTTAAAACGTGTTGAATGTTAATAGGCTGAACATCAAGACAGTAAATGATGATGTAAAATATTGCTGTTCCAAGGATATTCGAATTTGAAGGTGGCTGTGTGAACGTTGTTCTTATAACTTACATTCGACTAGATTTCACAAATGACGTCACGTTATTTTACAGATTTTTTGATACCCCGACCCCATCGTCACGCAAAAAAAGAATAAATTAGCCAAATTCTGACATAACCGCTACGTTTTCTCAAACATCGGTCAATACTGATTATTGTACATTGAATGAGTTAGTATTAAACGAGTCGTCTAACTGAACATAAGTCTATTACTCCCGCCTGTAAGCGGATACATTACAAATCACCTTTTTCAAACTTCGACCTAATTTTTCACTTTACCACAGCACTGCTCCTAGCATGAACACTGAATTGACAAGTGTCAAATTTGGAGGCTTTAGTCTTCAGTGATAAGGGCTACCTCTTACGTATTGTTTGTATTGTATGCTTTAACTCATACATCGAAGTCATCTATCAATCTATACAGAAGAAACCGAAACGCAGTGCCTACTGCCATTTCATCAGCCTTCAAATATTTTTTATGTTCATGCTAGTACAGCCCTGCTACTTTACTCATAGAAATGTTAATATCAAATACGTTAAAAATTGTCGTACCTTCGGCAACGAATTACTCCTTCCAACCCTGAGTGTAAACCATTACATTTAAACCTTTACAGCAGTCCGAGAAAAATGAGAAGTCACCAATTCGACGTTTCTAATCCAACTTGCTCCACATTCGATATCGAATGTAAAACAAGTTGCATTGTGAACGTTGAATAGGTGACTTCCTATTTTCCTCGGACTGTAAATAAATAAACAAATCCAAAGGAAACCAAATCTATCAATCATTTTAAATCTGAAAGTTAGATATTTTAGGTAGATGCTAACCTAAGGCGGGGTATTTAAACCGAAACCACATTCAAATTTAATTTATTCATTATTTTCCTACTCCGTAATAATATCAAATGATTTTCTATATTTACCTATACGACCCATTGAATGTGTATTTAAACATCAAATATTCGCTTTATAGTTTAGTGAAAAGCAAATGATTACTCAAATATGGCGTTAGTTAGGATGGGGCGATATCTTTCTCTCTATATGGATGTGTGCACGGTGGCGTTGGTAGTAGGTAAAGTAAGTAAGTTTGTTTTCTTACGTAAAACCTAAACAAACAACTAAAATAACTTAATATCTTAAATAGGTTAAGCTATTTGGATGACACTTTATGTATGAATTAAGAGTGGTAAAACGTATTTCGAATGAATGAAATGTAAAAGCGACGCAAGAAATTACGAAAGCTTTATGTTGTGGTTGCTTGATTCAATTATGCTGCTTTTATGGAGGAAAATTTATGTCCACAATTAAAATATTAAGTTTGTCGTCTCCCGTTTATACACATAAAGTTTATGACTACGTTCTGTGGTTTAATAACTTTCTACTTTGCCGAAAGTATAGTTACAGAATGAGTATTTATATGTAGCAATTTCTAATCGATTTTTTTTATCATCGCTTTTCTTAACCGAAAGACTCTTACGAATATCTATTTGTTGTTCGATGGGACAATTAAATGATTAAATGGTTCCCACGTGTTTCCATCAATCAGTTGATAGTTGCCATAAAATTTATTGGATACGAGACACACGTGCCTGTAAACTAATCTTGTATTCGGATTTTACAAGTCGTTACGGTATACACGACTGCCTTGATATTTAGACTTGCTCATTAAAAGACCTTAGAGATTTAAAACACTCAAAACATAAATGAGCGATTAACTCCGTCAAATATTCTCTTATGCATTAGAACGTAGGTTAATAGTATATTACTGCTATAAGGATGACGTGTACGCATAGGAGAACTTGCCCGAGTATTAGTGCGAGTGAATTAACAAAAAAACTTGAAAAAGTTCATTTATGAAAAAATCATCCAGACAGTTATTGGCTGATTGATTGATTCAGAATTGGCGCGCCGAACTGACGCACCGTTCTAAGCATATATAGAAACTGTTGGATAAATCAGTGTGGTTCACTAGCGCACATGTCTGGAAATGTATGTGAAATGGTATATCACATGAAATACACGAATGTGTAGAATATATACACTGCATGCAGAGTGTGTGTTACACACGCTCATACACTGGTAGCGAGGACAACGAAAATAGGTCGATGCGGCCACACCAGCGCTAATGTGAAAAACTATCTATAGCTGAACACTGTAAAATGGATGTGGAAAGCCGTTTCAATTTTACCGCTGCAAAACTATCACATTAAGCGCGTACCATGTACACGACCATAGTCCAAAAAATCATGAAGAGAATACCACAAATTCCCTCTATATAATCAAACATTTCGCAGTAAAATTACATTTCACCAAAATTGACAATGTTTTCCGCTTAATGAACACAATAATTACAATCAAATCATAAATCCCTTTCATCTCAAAGTTCATCACCATAACCCACAAAACCAACAAGTTATAATAAACTTCATATTGCCAATACCACAACCACCTTTGACAAGAGTGAGAGGAGAAAAAAAAAACACAACGTAATATCCACCTCTTCATACCCCTTTCTACTTTTCCATCAAATGATTAATGGATTGAAGTTTAAAAAATGAGAAAAATAATAGATAATTTTGAAATTCATGCCAAGCAATGACTTGTAAATAGTTACATATATGATAGCTCAGCAAGAAGCAAGAGTCTACACCGAAAAACGATTGGAACTACTCAAGCATCAAAAATCCCATTTTCTTATACTGTCAGTCATTCAACAATGGATTGACATTGAGAGTTTCGCACATCTCACCAAAAAACATAAGGGAAAACAAGCGAACGTGTACTTCTGCTATATCAACATGAATAAAGATAGAGAAAACGAAAATCTATCTATATCATTACATGGAGTGGATGGATTTGTATGTGTATATATCTTTAACATGGGTGAAAGGAAAAATAAAAGAAGAAAAAATTAAATTTCCCAGAGCAAAGCTAAAGCTTTGGGTGTTCTTATCTAATGTGTAATGTGAAAATAAGGTTGTTCGTATAATTTAGTGTATAATGTCATTTATATTGACAATGAAGTGTAGTGTGTATGCTGAAGAGTGTACCTTATACAATTCGATGTACGAGGCGAGGCAGTAGTATACCGCGGCACACATTACCGTATAACCGTATAATATACACCTCTATATATGTACGAAAGGAACAGATAGGATTACATATTACCGAATGAATGAGGTGTATGGAAGAGGAATTTGTCTTTGTCGGAATTTGCAAAGACATATTATATTTCGTTTGCATGGCCTGAAGCTGAAGGGTCTTTCTTATGTTTAATAATGGAGTAATCATTGATTATTTAGTTAATAAGAAAATTCTCTTGTCATCACGAATTTTGTAGAGGTGAGCTTTTTGCATTATCACAGAATAGATTAAATGAAAATTTGGTAGAATGAGTGCGGGATGATGTAATGATTATTGTTTTTCATATTACATTGTTTTCGATACTTGCTGAATGTATAGCTTCGAAAACATGTGTATGGGCTTCAGAGGTTTAAAATAATGAATTCAATCGAAATAGAATTTAATTTTAGGTTTTGAGGTGATAATTGACAATAGTAGTTCTGGATAGAAGGATGTATTTCCTATCTTCATAAGTAATTTCTTCGTAAGCCATCTGTTACCGAAAACAACTTGAAAAATAAGTGACGCAAGTATTGCTTCATAAATAGTAAAATATATGGTAAAACAAATAAAGTAAATTACTTTGCATCAGAAATTAGGTTGCGCGATAGATTTGACGTTTCTGCAAGCTTACATGGGACTGTCGATGTACGTTTAATGCTTTTTGCAATATTGATAGATGTGAATCCGGAGCAGAGCATTTATCTATAAAATTTGGTTCGCCCATCCATCGCATCATCTGTTAATTGATTTTTTTTTTATTATTTTAATCGAAATGCCGACAGGTGTTTGATAATATGCTTATCTTACCATTTGTGGTTAGAACGAAAAAGAGAATTAATATGGACTAATTAATTTGTTTTAAAACCGAGCTAAATGAGTTGAGACTAAAACTTAGACTAATGAAATTATCTACATTGTGTTCCACACAGAGATTTACTGGAATGATAAATAAAATGCAATAAAAAAGCGGTTTGTCATCTGTAACATCTAAACCAAATGAATTAATAGATTTCGTATCAAATACAAAAAGTTTTACTTTTATCAAAGAAGTAGTAGATTTATTTGATGTACCGCATCGTAATAGGCTTATCGTTAGCATAGCTTATTTTGATAAAATCTGATCCGATGATAAAATTGACTCTCTTCTGGAACTGTATTCAAATATTTAGTTAGCTTTATAGTAAACGCTGTTTGCGAACTAAAGCTCAAATGTAATAGATTTTCGGATAATTCTATTACATTAACGTACATTACGTCATAAAGTTACTAATGTCAGAGCTCTATTTTTTGTGTACCAATTTCACAGCTATGACACAGACATTTCATGGATATTTCACCGAGGTTTACTGCACTGTAAAGCCAAACATGCAACCAGTCAGCGAAATGAAATTTTGACATAAAATGTATGGACAATCAAAATTTTTAGCTTGTGTGAAAAAATGAATGTGTGAGAATTACGTTTCACTGACTGGTTTCAAACTTGATTTAAAGCATGATAGCGGAACTGCTTCTAAAGCAAAAGTCTTAGAATTTTACGAGTAAATCTCACGTCTATCAAGTGTTTCAATTTGAGAATTTCAACTTTACGTCACGAAGTACCATCTGTACTTCGTAGAAGTACTTTGTGACTTCTCTGCTGTAAGTATATACACTGAAAAAAGAGTATGGCTGTATTTTTGGATCGAAATGCTGCATTACGTACGTATTAGGTTACTGACTTATTGAAAGTAAACCCACTTGACTTCCAACAATCGAAGAGTCAGGAGTAATGTTATATTTTCTATAACATAAATACGTAGTAGGTACCATTTACAATGTTTTCTTGTCGCATCGATTTTAACTTGTAATCTATACAAAATATTCAATTTAAAAATTCCGTTAACAAAATATTATCAGAATGGAGTGGAGTCAATGAAAAATACCCACACAATCACAGAAAAATATGCGAAACAAAACCGGACAATTAATTTTTATAAAAAAAAATCCCCAGCGATGACTTCAATTTTACCAACATTTAAATCCGCCTTATGGCAATAAATATATGGACGCGAAAAAAAAAACAAGAAGAACGAACCATACAATTTATTAATGTTAAAATGAAAAACTTTTTCCCAGTCACCCCATTTTCATTAAAACTTTTCCTTTGATCTACACTTTATGAAACATCGACGCTGGCTTCGGCTATACAAAAAGCATATTGCTTATTATAAGTTATATTGCCAAAAATTTCATATTTTCATACATGGGTTATGAGATTGATATGTAACCGGTAATATTACATGAAAAAGGCCAAAAGCATTTTTTAGTCCATTAGGGATGTAGAAGTTTATTATAGCATACATCACTCATTGATGTGACATGTGTTTTACTTTAGGATGGTATAATGTACCGGTGATGTATTATTGACGTTGGAGGTGTACGCTAGACGTTTTTTTTTAAACTTGACGAGTATGAAGGAAAAAATTGTGGATCTTATTTGGTTTATGATTTATTGTTGGGAATATTTACATTTTGTGTAAACGTAAATCAAATAAAGTTTTGACGTGATAATCGTTCTGTAGTTTTCTATGAGCTTTCAGCAGCAGAAACCTACAGATAGTCGTTCCACTCACTTGTAACTTGTGGAATGAAAGAAATGTAAAGAGATAGGCTCGATAGGCTGTAGTTATGTGGATTGTGGAACGAGTAAAATGATGGAAACAAAAAAAAAAGAAAAAGTTTTTAAATTTAATTTCATACTGCACTAGACGCAGAGGATTAGACATTGTGATTGGGACAGGGGATCGTTCTTTAAGTATTTCAGAAAAAGGTTAGACAAGACATCGAGTACCATTATTTGTCCCATGTTTTTGTGTCACATACTTTACGAACTGTCCATAGTTCAATTTTGCCGACATAGATTACAGGAAAATGTATTAACGTTTTCAGCAGTGATAATGGTTTATTATTGAAACATTAATGAAACGAATCTCTCTCAGTACCTTTGCAGTTGCAGTCAGTCAAATGTAATTTCGGAATCCTTCATTGACCAGGAAGTACATAAGCCTAACTTTGGCTAACTATATTCTGTCCTGTCAACTAATTTACTAATTTTGGATTTTCGAAAAAATTAAAATCTTCATTTAGATCAGTGATATTAGCTCATTTCTCGTTTAATGAATGTCAGCCTAAGCTCATGGTAGAGAAAGTTTTAGGATATACAATACAGTTTTACGCATACCTTTATCTTTCTGCGTAGGTACTACGAAAACACTTTACCTGTCTTACATTAATTCCCTATTCAGTTTAATAAAATGTAAGCCAAAGCTCATGAATTTTTCTTTTTTTATGGATGTTTTTTGTATGTAGAGGTGCGGGTATAAATTGGGCTAGGTAAGATGGTCTTCTGAACTAAAGATTTAGTAGCCTATATATTTACTCCTAAGTGATTTGTGGGTTTTGTTACTTAACAGGGAAAATGTTATACACAAGCATAGGGCACGCTTTCACTGCTTAATATATATGGACCGACGAAAATATCCTCCCATATTTATGTTATGTTTTATACCTATGCATGCATCTTAGGTTCGGTATTGTTTGCCAGCCGTTAACCGTCCCTTATACATATCCATGAAGTTTTGAGATACGCAATTTTTTTTTTTGTATATATATTTCAAGATTATGCTTTCTGTGAAAGTTAACGGGTCACATCACACTTCCAGTCCAGTGAGAGCTGACACATTTATTACTTATTTATAATCTTCTTCCAAAATGTATATGAAAGAGAAGCAGAACGGACATGTCGTGATTTATGGTTCCTGTCTGTATGATTTTTTTTTTTTTCTTTCCCGTAATATGAATAGATGAGTGACTTGAATAATTGAAGTGGATATGTTTGTTAGATGAAAATTTGTCTCAGTGCCCAACAACATTTTTTTTACTACAACATGATTATATTGGTCCGTTGAAAATACAAAATAGAATCTTTGGAAAAATGTGAATTAAAAACAGATCTATTGATCCTTATCCACCATTGCGAGCATTGAAAATGCCTATCTTCACTGTATGCTTAATCAAGCTGTCTTTAATTAGTTATTTGTGTACTTGGTTTGAACGATGTTTTTATGCTATTTTCGCGAGTTGTATACGAAGTGCAACGAAATAATAATTTAGAGATAAAAACACGTCTGCACGAAGTGACAAATTTATTTTGAATGATCCCTTACATACTTCGACTACAGGATTAGACTCTAACTAACGGTATGGTCATATAAAATTGATAAGTCAACATCACTGTTATCATCTATCATCAATCTTTTGTTAAAACAGATTTCCGAGCTTTGAGTAAATAAAAGATCTCTGCAAATCATCAGTTATACAAAACTGAAAAACAAAGCTCACTGAGGAAAATATGTGTCAATCTCAGATTTTTCTCAGTGTATCTTTAACTTTAACAAACTATCGAAAATCAGACAGCAAAAGTTCAGTTTAATCAAAAAGGAAAAAAAACATTTTCTATAGAATACGAGACGGTTTCATAAGGCTTCGTATTCCGCGCTATGACTGAAGATACGTTGTTTTCCAATTTCGCAAGTTAATTCCCGAACAACAACATCCAACATTGAATGTTGGAAAAATAAAAGAGATTCGTGCATGATTTACATTTATACCAGAGAAATATTATTCAACAGACGAGATTAAAATAGAAATTACCTTTGACTAAACTTGTTTTGCATCACATACACGTAAGAGTAGCAAATTATAACGTTTCACAAAAGCAAAGTCTCCCGATATCCATGGAAACGCAATCTGTTGCTTGGCTACACAAGACTAAATTGGAAATAATATTTTCTAGGGCTAAATTAAATGGTTCTCTGGGAGTGAGTAGTTGTGCCGTTGTTGTTATTATTCGAAAAGGTTTCACAATTTTTCTTCGTTTCCATTTGATTGTTATGATGGTTGAGTTTTCTTTTTTCGGTAAACAAAATAGAAAAAGAAAATCGTTTCTTCCCGACGCTCCAACAAAACAAAATATCATCATTTTATTTGATGCACAAGAGAAGCAAGTATAAACCCTATTCAAGAATTCAATAAAGGTAGCAACGTTCAGCAATGCAATTTGCTTATGATACGATATCCAACGTAAAAGCTGGCTATTGAAGCATGTTTCTTAGACTTTATTTAATAAGCATAACAACTTGCGATGACATAGTTTATTGATGGAACGACAAATTCATGTCTCCTCTCGTTTTTTGTCAGTAAAATAAAAAGAAATTCCATGGAAATATATTTTCAAATTTAATTGGCTGAATATTTTCGTTTTATCGTCGTTATTGTTGAGGAAATAAGTCTTTATTTTCATACATGTCATTTCCGCTTTATTTATTTATTTTTTCTCAAAAATTTCCCTAAATGTTTCGTATTGGGTTCATAAGAAGATTACGGAACCACCACAAGGAAAATGAGCCATTACATGTAATTTGTGGTTGAAATTCTCATTGAGAATCAAATTTTAGACAAAACGAAATAGGACGAGACCCCATGTACATTTATAAAAGAACCTACGCCATGTTGATACTCGCAAGTACGTGAAAATAACCCAATGTAAAATAATTGAAAAATGTTGACAGAAAATGTGTGAACCATCTGAAAATTTTTTTTTTCTTGCATTATGTAAACCTGAAGACACTTTTCATGCATTTTGCATGGTTGGTCTCACTAACTGTGCATGAGCCAAGCCATAAGGTCGTAAAGAAGAAATGTTTACGGAACTGGACGATTGATTTTTGGCAATTTCGCCAATGAAAAATGAAATTCAGAATTATGATATTTATTGAAATGTATGTCTGTCATGCCTTACACGATACCTGTAGGTACGTAAATTTCAAACAATATGTGAATGACATCAATTCCATTTATTTTAACACCAAAATGGAATTCTTGCTATGTGAAACAAACGGCTCAGATATACACTACGACTGTTGGGAATTGTATCGGTCAACCACTCGTCAATCACTTGAATATTGTCAATAATCGAGGAGGCTAAATGAACAGAATCAATCTTAGAAAACAAGAAGAAAAGTCAGTGACAATTGTAACTTGGAGATAAATAAAAGCCTTTGTTGAACGATAAGTTCGGGGACAAAATCCCCAATCAAATAGTTTCATTCTGTAGAATCCCCAACAACGACTCCCTTCGTTATGACCTCCTCCTCATATTGTTCAAAGAATCAAGTAAAAGACTTACCATCGATCTCTTAAAATTACTTAAATCAACAGAAGTAATAGATTCGATACAATTACCAGGGCCTATTTTTGCGAACTTTTTAAGGAACTTTTAAGAACTTTAGAAACTTCAGGAACTTTATGAACTTTTAAGAACTTTTTAAGAACTTTTTTGAGTATTGGGTCATCAGTACTAATTTTGAAAAAATTAGTTCTTAAAGTTCCTAAAAGTTTTTAAAGTTCGGAAAAGTTCTTAAAGTTCCGAAAAGTTCCTGAATTTCTTAAAGTTCTCAAAAGTTCTTAAAGTTCTAAAAAGTTCTCAAATTAGTGGTAGAATTCGAGACGCGTTTGTACTTCTTGCGAGACATACTGGCGGCTACGAGTTAAAGTAAGAAAATTCCTATTGTCAATTATAAGTTCCCTATGCAATGATGTGATCATTTTACTTTTTCTTAGAAGAGAGGCGCAAATCTGCCTCTTTACGAATTCTAACGCTGAACTGAAATTCAAATCGATAATTGAATCCTTGTGCCTGTGCCACACAATATGAGTGATGTACATACCATCTTAAGAGTTATGTAAATCAGATTGAGAAAATATAATAAATTAATCTTAAGAGTCAATTCGCGAAATTTTCGATCAGGAATCAGGATTGACTCCATATAAACCAGTCGAAGATTTCGCGAATAAGTCTCTTAAAAGTTTTTCATACGATTTGTACGAAATATAGGCAATATATAATTTGTACGAATTTGTAGGTTTGTGGCATGGGTTTACGATTTCGATCCAAAAATTTGAGAACTTTTAGGAACTTTTAAGAATTTTAAGAACTTTAAGAACTTTTTGGAACTTTAAGAACTTTAGGAACTTTTCGGAACTTTAAGAACTAAGTTTCAAAAATAGGCCATGACAATTACTGTTAACATGGCTGTCTTCTGTGAAAGATTATGGGAGTTTAATAAGAATTCTCTTTAGTAGATCCTGACAGAAAGAAAGATATTATTCCAAGCTTTTCGATTTTAGCTGAGACAAAAACCTTTTACACAGCAGTTTTACTATTGGATCAACGCACTCCAAGCATGAGTAGTACTCTAAATAGAGTACTGAAACGGGACAATGTATCAAACAAATTTTTGCACTGTAAAAAAATCTGGAAACAATTTACTTACAAAATAGTACTTTACTTGGCAGGTGTCACTAGAAGCACTTTTGCTTAAAGTGCGTTGATTGCATCTATGACTTCGTTTGACGTCAGTTATTTCAGATTACCAATCTTTTACTTGACTTCTTTGAAAATGCTTTTTGCTATATAAGATCACATGTGTCTGAGTTTAAAGTTTATTCCTGAAGTGGTTATCGATAACAGATGATAGCCGTCTGTAGCAGATTATTGCCTCCCTAAAATAATTTCGAAGAATTTGCTGAAGTCATAATATCATTCCTCCTTCGCCATTGATTTTCATAAGCAGGGTAATCCCACAGCTTTTATAAAACGAAACTTTTAAATGGCATTTTGCCAAAAAAGAACCTTTTACAGTCATTCTGTTGTAGTTTTTGTGATTCCCACTAACAGAATCCATACATAATATAGAATCATTTGTCAATGTCATGGGTGCCACAAAAGCAACAATCAAACATTCTATTGTTTTCCAAAATGGCAAAGTGTAACACAATGTAAATGTTGGAGAGAGGCAAACGAAAAAAAAAGTAAACCATCGAGCGTTTATTTCAATGAAATGGAATTGATAATTTTTTTTGTTAGCTTATCATATTTATATATAGGTGTGGAGCTGTGTACCGATGTATGCAAAGCCGCAATGGCCGATCGTAATTATGAGTGAATTCTGAAAAACTTGTATAAGAACTTGGTCAAACTCTAAATTTAGAAGTGACAACAATAACAAATTGACAAATTAAACGAAAATTGGATAACCATAAAAATCAAGTTAATTTTGTTCTCACAATCAGAGAATACCAAAGCAATCACTGTTATGTGATTTATGTGATTTGGAAACAATGAAGAACTTCATTCCGCTGTACGGTAATCCAGTTCTTGTACGGTAATCCGGATGAGGCCCATAATTCGTTAGCGCGGAATAGAGACGGAATAGACACCGCCTTTGCAGATTGTGCAATGTATGCCACTGACGCAGCTGAACGATGGTGTTAGGTAGTTCAATAGATTAGAAAAGGGCAAGCTAATTTGTATTATACAGCGACATCGACAATTACATTGCAGCCAAGCAACAACGATTACTTCGTCTTGTTGAATTTGACGACTGGCCGAGATCTGACCGGTGTAACGGAACAGCAGATAAGCCTTCAACACTTCATCATTGGATATTCGAGCAAAGTCATCTTTTCTTCAGACTTTAATTTAAGAATTCTTTTCTTTTCGCACTAATTCACTAGTCTAGCTAAAATAGACGATGGTCAGTAAAAAAAAGTAAAAGCCAAGAGTCATTTGTGTAACGTTTTCGACAAAAGCACACAGTCATTTTGCATCGGATAATGACGAACGACAACGTAACCTAAATGAATTTCGTTGAAATTGTATTGGCGGGAATGTAATGTGTATCATTTATATGTCTGCTGTTAGCAATAGATCTTTGAGTTTTAGTTGATACAGAATTCATTTCGCGCTTTTTGCGAATTTCGTTGTACACAATCTAGGTCAGATGCCATAAACCGATGAAAACATTTTTTTTTCCACAAAAACCGCGAACCATATTTTCCTAAATCAACCTTTAGCTAATTATGATTTTGTTCGTTCTATTTACGTACAATTTATGTTAAAATTTATGACATCAAAACAAAAGAGTAAACCGCAAAATTAAATATTTTTAATTGCGAAAAACCACATACTCAAATAATAATTTCCCGTCGAAAACAAAACTTCTCCAGTAATATTTCCACTAACAAAGAAATAAACGTAAGCAAAACCGCAAGGGAAAAATACTTTTGGAAAAATTAAATGCTTTCAACTTTTCCTATCATTTTCCGTCTTAACAATGCTCGTACCATCTATATACACACCGCGTCATATATAAGTCATACGAAATTTATGGAAAATATTGTGAAACATGAAAAGTGCATTACACATCCGTATACGATTGGTGCATATTATATGTTAGAGATGTGCGGGTCTGCCTTTTTCGGAAAACCGCCAGACCCGAGCCCGCTCAAATGCAGACTTTCAAAACCCGTCATTTTTCGACCCGAAACGACAAGAAACCCGCCCGAAACCAGAAACCCGAAAAAAATTAAAAAAACTCAAATTGGCTCATAAATGAATTAGAAATTAGACGGAATTAGAAGCATCAACATATTTTTCGTTGCATCACAAAATAATCATGACATTGTGTTTGCGTGATGCAGAAAAACATTGAATGCGATATTATATCCCAAGGTAAATATAGTGAGGAGGTAATGCCATATACAACCGAATCAGAGGTGCAGTGGCACGAAAGTTTGCTAGAAACGCCATCTATCACTGTCTTTAAAATAACAAAATTGCTTAGAAACCTGGGCCATCTGTTTTGTGATAGGCACACCATTTTGTGAAACACAATTAAATCTTAGTCAACCATTTTAAAATTTGCCCATATATTTACCTTGTTATATCCCATCTACCGGAAAATAGTTTCGCGCGTTTCTTTTATATTTTGCAATAGTCATTTATTTCTTTCGGGTCAGCCAGACGTTTTTACTTGAAACCCGACCAGTTAATTACAGACCTGCCAGACCAGAACCAGTTCGGGTCGGGTTTAAAAGTCGGTTTGCTCGAAAATTCGGGCGGCCCGCACATCTCTAATATACGTACGTTCACCTGGTATTATATCTATAAATATAAAACGTTTCACCTCATTCATCTCTAAATTTCTCACACAAAACAACATTTTCTTGCTCCCGTAACCGAGCATGTACACCGACTTTATAAGTTTTTGTTCCATTTCATGTATAGACGTATTTCCTTTTTCCATTTTAAGCGAAGGGGTAATTTGAAAGTGCCAAGAGTTCGCAAAGTTTTCCTGCTTTTCTAAGTGCAAGCGAAAAAGGAAATTATTACAGCGAGTTATTTCCTGTGACTTGTGACAATGTCATATACATGCATTTTACCTTGTACAGTTGAAACTCCATATCCTTCTAACACTTTTTAAGTTTTGTCTGTTAAGTTTTCTCGGATGATGTGTGAATAGGTGTAACTTGCAAGTGCACGGGATTTACGGAACAAAAGGGAGCAAATATTGTATTATGAATAATAATAACGAATTTAATTATATGAGGCACGGAATGAATTTATGAGAATTTGAATTAATTTCACCAGCAGCGTATTATGTCATTCATATATATTCATCTTTTTCGTACCGGAAAAATTTACTGGAATGATTCGTGATAAAAGGAATGAATCGTTTCTTGAATGATCTTTGGCTGGGATAAATGATAAATGATAGTTCAATGCCAAAATCGGTTTTTAGATTTAACGTTTCTCAGTTAGCCAGCATAATGTTTGTAAATATGGAATCTAGTACTTTATTTGATCTAAGGGTTATCCACATTTTAAAATCAGATCTTTCACTTCTTGGTGTCACTGGCATGTTCCTACATAATATTACGCGAGAGCTCAGTATTCAATTTAGTTGTCGATAACCTGTCGATGCTGTAAACCAATAATAATGACAATAAATATAATATGTTGAAAACAAGGACATTACTGCGTCGATTGTTTTGGTCATGTTCCGTTTGATAAACTTTGATACAAATCATACATTGTCCATGTAATAAAAACCGATTAGTAATGACTTCTTATTACGTTTACTGAAGTAAACGTCTTTTGGGTTATTTGGATCATTGCGAAATTTTTCATCAGAGCAAAGCACCTATACTAGCACAGATTTAGAATATTGCCTTCGTCAAATAGAGTAGTTTTTACTCTAACCGCATGACATTGAAAAAGTGTAAAAAGATGAATTTAAATGGTAAACTGTCGTGACTTACTACTTACTACTCCATTTTTGTTTAAATTACTATTCTTGATGCTTGATCAGAGCTGTAAATGTTTGCTGCCATTGAATACAAAACTTTAAAATATAAATAGTAAAATCAGAAATGAAGTTTTCTCTCTAAGATTTCCATTACAGCATACTGAAAAGTTACATTGTCATGGCGACGAAAACTTTTCAATATGAAAGAAACGTACAAGACAAAAAGGTACGAAATCAGAGGAGATACGTCAAATTATACTAGCAATAATTGGCGTAAAACTTTTTTTTAGACATTCCTTAAGATGAAAATATCGATCTGAATTTTTAATTGTGTTAGTTAATTCGAATTTTTTATTTAAAATAAACTCGAATAAATTTTTAATTGGTAGCACTACAAAATCAGGAAGATCAAAACTGGCACGAAAAATATGATATTCAATCAGATGCTGTTCAGCTCAAAGAATTGACTTCATTGCAACAATTATTCTAACGAATACTTGAAAAATGATGTGACAAGCGAGTGTCTTTTCTCAGTTAAAATTTTACATCGGTCGGAAGTAAGCAAATAGTATATACTCCATTACATTCAAAGGACAAAAAAGAAGTGCTATTTTCAAAAAAGACGGCCGAGTTGTTAAAGTCAATGAAAGTACCAACCAGGTTTGGTCTGTACATACAAACCGGAGGAAATCGCGATTTCTTCATTGAGAGGTGAGTTTTTTTAAAATGAAATCGTTATTTCCTCCGCTCCATACAAATTTTGACATTAGACTATACCTATAGAGTACACTTCAATTGATTAAAGTCGGAGTCTGATAGTAACAAACCTACTCAACGACACCTAGCAACGATATTTATGAACATTGTTAATATTCAACGACATTTTATTTACTTTATTTACTTTAGTTGCGAAAACACCGCTAATAAATTCATTATAGCACTGGTGTCAATTTGAAATAAATAACGTCGTATTTTATAATAAAAATAAAACAAGATATTTATGATTGTTGAAAAAAAAACCTTGTAGTGCTAATGTCGAAAGACCCTACTAAGAGGCAGCACGAGTGGTCCGAGTGCGCTGACCCTTTTTATTGACGAGTTTCCAAGCTTCATCGTAAATACAACACTTTGCTTTGTAGATATAGATCCAAAGACAGGGTGGATAAAAGCTTAGAATTTATGGTGTTAGTTAGAGACGATACATATACATCATATGTACGACGTAGACGTTTTCATATTAGAACAGATATGCTTACACATTGTCTAGTGATGGTTGCGCTCAGGTTAAATTATTACAGCTGTCAAACTTTGGCCATTCATCATTATTTTGTGGATGTTACGGGATGTCTTATTTGAGTAAATTACTATAACTGTAGGGGGGTACGTATACATTCACGAAACAAAGGTGAAAGTTCTATAAACTGGCACAAGAATATTCTTTAAAGTTGTGAATTATTGGTTTTTAATGACTTTGCATTTGCAGACAGGTTCTTAACGCTTTCTAGTCAAAGGTTTCACGGCAACAGAGAATTCTCATCGTTAACAACACGAAATTCAACTCAGTCAAATTTATTAGGGTTTTCAAAACAAGAGTTTCACATTCAGTCTCTTGTAACTGTGTAAAATTTGGAGCAAATGGTCATTGATAGTAATTTCGTTCGCCAGTAGCCAGTACTTCCGATATTGTTGATTTTGTTTTTCAATATCAGTAAGAGAATGTAAAGAACCAAATCCGATAGTCCGACGTTTATTTTTCTGATCTCTAGGTAAAGTCGAACTATATGGCAAAATGCCTGTAATAACAAATGAAGTAGAAGATTTATTTTTACAATATGTTGGAAATACTAAGATAAAATCAAGTAACCGATTCGATAAGTAATTTAATGGGTGGAAGAAATGTAGGAAGTGACTTTTTTAACCATTACAAATCAATCGACGTTATTCATTCCACATCTGATTTACACGTTATAAAAGACAGTTTGCGCTAATGACATATAATTTATAATTTGAAAATTATAAGTCAAACCTTCACGCAAGAAGCTATGGAAGGTTACTTAAAATTTTGAGCTTAAAGTAGACTTTTAAATTGTACGTCATTTGTGCAAACTGTCTAATACATATGCATACTTAATTGCTGTGACATTGGTAATGCATGTGGAATGCGTCGATTTGATTCAAATTGTTACTTCTAATTCCGAGACTGAAGGTCCTCTGTGAAAGGTTACATAAATTTAGAAACACCATAAAAAACCAACTAAGGGAAAGTCAAGAAAAATGCAACTAAATTGCCTTATACCTGTTAAGGTTTGGTTGTTTGAATATAATTTTATAAAGAGTCGAGTTCCGTGCAATGTCGGTACAAGACAACATATAGGATATATTCACCATACGTTCGCAGCGTTATATTACAAAGTGTCATATTGTTTCAAATAACTTACATAATTTAAACTTATGCTCCATCATACACACATTACTGAACGAAAAAAAAAAATTCAAGGAGAAAATACTTTTCATGGAAACAGTTTTCTTACAAGAAAGCCGTTGTAAATTGGCATTTTTGTACAGATTGTAAAAGTTTTGCGATATTTATTTTGCTGGAGTGTGTGTAGATGTTTGAAGCGAAAAAAATGTGTAGACGAACAGAAAAAAAAACCGTAACATGAACGAGGTTCGGCAAAATAGGGCATCCGTTGATGCTATGTGTGTTTTGATATACTCCGTCTAATATCAATAAAAAAAACTTTTGCGATAGCTCATCATTATGAAAAATATCGAAATTTTGTTTCTTCTTTTTCCATTTTTTTTTATAGCTGAGGAGACACCATCTTTGCCATCTCCATTTCTTTTCGAAAAGTTCAGCTGTTTATTCGAATAAAAGCGAAGAAAAGTTGTGAACTGTGAAAATTGTTTGTTGCAGAATTCATATTATTTCATAAAAGAAATGGAATGGCGATTTTAACAAGTCAACAAACATTTTTATGGAAAGGATTGAAAGTTTGACCAGTCCTATCATTTTACGAACGGCAAGCGTTTTATGGTATAATCATTAAATCATGTCCATCATCATCTATTTTACTATTTTATAACACGGATGTCCCACTTTTGTTATACCCCTCTTTCCTTCAAAGGACTGGACTTTTGACTGGGGGCTTTTCAGCTAAATTTATGTTAACGAATGAAGTAAAAGAGTTTGTTTCCAACTGTGTAACAGATTTAATAGTTAAACTAATTAAATCCTTGCCGTCTGTGAAAGAAAAGTATATGTTGTCCTAGATATCAGGAAAATGTACAAAGTCAATGAATATAGTAATAAGCAATAAATATTGGCCGCCCATCTATCAATCGGAAATCATCTAACCATTTGCCAAATATGCCATCACCACCACTATGAATTCGTTATCGTGAATTACCCTCTATGTACGTAGCATATTGAAATTGAAAAGAAAATCAATTCAAAACTTAACTCCATTTAACTCTGTGATTATATCCTCTGGGCGCTGGCAATATTGTATAATATAATGTGCATACGAAAAGCACTTTTAATTAGTCTTTCTATTAGAATGCAAATTGCATACATCCTTAGATTTTCTCCATTGTCGTAAAGGATTCATTACACTATGTTATTTGTTATGTATATTGTCTGTACGAACACCGAAACCAAGATAAAGGAAATTGTGTTCGGTGAACCATATGAAAACCAAAACATTGGTTATTACAATGTGTGCGGTGTTGGTTAAATCTTTGACTACATTTTACTGGGGTGCACACAATCAATGGTTTGTTTCATTTACTTCAAAGTTTAATACAGAAGATTAAGTTTAACGGATCAATATACACAGCTCACAAAGTAAAACTATTTCTTTGTAAATCGGAGTTCAAAAGAAGCACATCATGCAAAAGACTGTTTGAATTAATTCCCAATCGAAAAATCTTAGTAATTGTTTTTTAGTAACAATGTCGCCGACGGGTTGAGTATTATTGACTGTTATACATTTTGAAGAAGTTTTAAGAAAAGCAATAAGCACACATAAAGTATATGACGATACTGATCTGTTATTATCGATAAGGACGACAGAATGAGGGATGTGACCTACCCCTAACTAAAGGTGTTATCGTAAATTTCCTCAAAAGTGATTGCTTTTGCACTAATTTATTTTACCGGAAACGTATACACATTTAAACTAAAGCGTTTCCGCTAAAACGCAATTTTTAAGATTACCGCCGACATTTTATTTCTACTGGGTCATTTCTTTTGAACTTCATATCACACCAAACGACAATATTGTCGTTTGTTTACATGATTGGTCAATGTAAATTTTTCGTAATTTCGGTGGTTTTGACGAATATTTTAAGTCAACCGTTGATTGCACTGTTAAAAAAACACAAGAAGCACATTTCCGCACAAAATCTGAATTAAATAACATCGAAATCACCGAAATTATACAATTTTCACAGTCGACACTAAATTTTTGTGTTGGTGATTTGACGTTTCAAAAACAATACTCATGTTAAGATTAACGACTTTGACGACGATTTTCTTCGTTAAGCCATATTTGACTAAGTTCAGAGTGGATGTGATTTGGGTGTGAAATTGAGTGGGAAGTGCTATTTTCATCGATTTTCTTTTTGTAAAATCTTTTAAATGAGACAATATTTTGAGAATGCCCGATGTACCAGTTTCTTATTTTTCGTGTTTCTACTGTTGTGACAAAAAATCGCGAAAAAAATCGATCCGTCACTCCCTTATTAATAACAAGCTCTGCGTAAAATGGTCCTTTATATATTAAAATGCTTGTTAAAAAATTGAAGTACAAGATTTGAAATCAACAGATTAAAAATACTTTGATCGATGGAAGTAATAGACCCGATAATAATACTGGTCATATGCTTTCCGCCTGTAACAGGTTAAACTAAAATTAATTGTCACTGTAAGACCTAAATGAGTGATCAACTTTCGGCATGAATAGACTTCGGTATAGACTTCTGTGGCAAGACTATGGCTGAGGTTCTAAAAAATTGTTTTTTCAGTAATAATTGACCACGATGACCTCAAGTTTCAGCTGCGACTCCCTTTATGTTAAAAAAATGCGTGTCGAGCTTAGTTTTGTCCTTATATATTTATAAAGCTAAAACTAACTCAACCCTGCAATCTTTAGCGGTCGAAATCATTAAAAAATTCAACGATTTTCAGTAGTCTGTCCCTGGTTAATGTGTTGCGTGCACCATAACTTCATTATAATTTCCATAACCAAATTGATTTTAACTACAATGGTGTTAAAATACGGTGTATCTGGTCGCCTTTACATATGGAACAGCCTAAGTGCATACATATTATCGAACATAAACGTGAAAATGTTTAATTTATGTTGTCATATTCACTTTTGTTCATGAGAGGTTGTCATGTAATTTCGTAACCGCAAAATGTAATAATGGTTTAATGAATATATTCGGCTTTATGTGTACGTATAAAACAGAACATTCTATAGACGTACGGAAATTGAATGGTTGGACAAATTTTAATTAAATGGACATATCTTAGGGGATCTACACTTGGTTGGTGAATCGTTTTTTTTTGCTACACAAAATATACACAGGTTAAATCATTGATCATCAAACGAAAAGATAGCTGGTTGTGTTACTTCACACGACGAAAGTTAAGCTTTCTATTATCGTTTCCTCCTTGGATCATTGTTGATTCACAAAGTACTCGCAATAAATTCTTTTCGTTTCTATTAAACCAAAAAAATTCATTTCTTTTGTAAATATTTTGTTTTGATACAAAGAATATCGGCAAATCCTTTTCATATTTACAAAGAATATCGTAAACTGTATGTTCCAACACTTTATTAAATACAAAACCGATTACCTTTATTCGCAAGATTCTGGCCCCGTAAGGAGATTATTTTGTTTACAAAGTACTTACCTATCGATGGTTTACAGGTATTTCAAATTGTGAAGCCTGTTTGTTTATGTTTATGCAAATATTGTGCAAACGATTTTCTCCGGCTTGACCGGGACAACATGATGCAAAGGATAGAATTAAATTGAAGTATCTTGTTTTCATTTCTAGAAGCACCCAAAATTTTAAACGTGTGTTTCTCTATACCAAGTTGATTTTGGTGTATTTCCATATCGAGAGGGGTCCTAAAAATGAAGTATAATGACAATTGTTTGGAATCGAGACCCCTCAACAACGAGTGCGGGGGTTTGTAAAAACAATTGGCAATCCGCTCATATGAAAAGTTACCAAATTTGCAAATAACAGAGTTATCGTGTAAATAGGTCTTGCTAAGCGCTCTTACAGCTAGACCGTGAAAGTGCACGTTAAGCCTCGGGACTTTCGTAGCTTCGTGCAATTTCTCAGTAGAGATAAATTTGTAATTCTCCCTTGAGAAATACCATTGTTAGTATTCATAATAGGATATAGCTTGTGTTGCACTTTGAGTAACATCCTATTCACATTCACATGTTCATTGTGTTTCAGATTCGGTTGGACGTAGTAACCGAGAAAGCGAACGCTCTTTCTGTATGGAATCTTTGAGTCATTCATTTGAAGAGAGCAAAAATCATTATTGATAGCACTTTTGAGATTTGACCTCTGAATAAGGAGTGCTTCAGACTTTTCCACGTTCACTCTAATTTTCCACTTATGGTAGTAGCGCTGCAACCTGTAGAGGTGGCTTTGCACATTAGACTTTGCTCTACTTTGCGATAATCTGGTCGAGAAGGTGCTCGTGTCGTCTGCGAAGACCGTTAGAGTCGTGTTCAAATGAGTTGGAAGGTCTATCAAAAATATAATAAAGAGCAAAGGCCCCAGCATTGAACCTTGTGGGACCCCATCATTAACCAATCCCAGATCTGACAGCTGGTTTCCCAACTTAACTTTGAAATGTCGATCTTTGAGGTAGGAAAAGACAGTCTTAATGAGGAAATAGGAAAGCTTCATCTTTATCAGTTTATAAATAAGTCCTTCGACCCACATCGTGTCAAAGGCCTTTTCTATATCCAGAAATGTTGCTTTTGTGACTTTATGGTCGTTGAAACCCATAATAGCCTCTTCAAAGATCTTTGAAGAGGCCAGAGACATCTTGAACAACATCATAGGATTTCTACTTTTACAATATGTAAATCAGATGTTAGAAGAAGGCATGCGCTAAGATTTGCATTTTTGAGAGCAGCCATCTACCATTCGGAATTTTTTCAAGAATTTTGTAAGAATTTTTAGAAATTTTTAGGAATTATTAAGTATTGTTTCTACGCAAAAAAAACACTCC
Organism: Bradysia coprophila; assembly: GCF_014529535.1. NCBI lineage: Eukaryota > Metazoa > Arthropoda > Insecta > Diptera > Sciaridae > Bradysia > Bradysia coprophila. Next base: position 8,046,989 of record NW_023503608.1, read on the forward strand.
TTTTTGCATCCGTTAACCTTAACCACGCCTCTTTTCTATTATGTAAAGAGTAAACGGAGTGCGTAAGTGGAACTCAGGACTTAAGAATTTTAGGATTTTTTTATTCATCAATCTGCAAGGACATTTGAATTACTTGTGAGGAAATCAAGTCTAATTTAACCTCCAAAAAACACATAAACAAGTGCTTGGATGAGTATGTGAAGTATATGCTTGAGCAAATGCTTCACGCATTCACATAAGTAAATGTGCGCTTGGTTCTATGTTGTTGGTTCGGTTTTCCAATCTATTGATTACGTCAATAATTCGATATTGAAAACAGAGATGCTAAGCATCCAACCTCCTCCAACAGGCCAAACCATGCTTAACACTAAGCCGACTTATGCTAAATCAACAACAAAGGGTTTCTGCCACTGTTTTGATCTGATGAAATGATTTATACCGCACCAAATGGACACTTAATAGTGATGTTAAAAATACCACATCCCATCAGGCCATGGCGACAGTGGCAAAAAGAGACGAACCTCTAGAGGTAGTCATACCTTTTCGCATGTAAAAGCGAATCATAAGCAGAATGAAATTTCTTTCAAACTGCTTCATCACTAAACCCGTCTGCACATACGGACACGTGGTTAAGCGAAACCAGACAGTCATCTTTGGCTGTTGCAAAAATATTGTGAAAACTAACAAAGTGGTAAAGCCACTAATTCCTAATCAGTGCGTTGCTTCTTCCCATTTTTTTTTTTCAATTTATCGGATTAATGTGTTGTATTTAGTGGAATAATTGGCTTTTTATTTAATTTTTTTTTCCTTGAAACGGTTTTAAACCCCCGACCTCATGATCTGCAGTTCACGATCTTAATAATTTTGCTGTTCAGTCATACAAATAAGCTTATTCGGAACCTTTGGTACAAAAATATTTATTTTGTTACAAAACTAAATCTTTTGTGACAATCGTTAAACTGAAACTAATTGTTGTCGTAAAGATTGACTAGGAACTATACCAATGATGCCTTTAGTTCAGAATAAAGAGAAGTAGCATTTTGATATTCGACCCGAATTTCATTTTTGAAACTTGGGAATTCAACTTACCCTGAAAGTTAAACTCATTAGTTGTACGTAAAACGAAAGGTCTTTCTCGCTTCAAGGGAATTCAACTTAAATTTGAGGCTATAGCGCAAGATTCTCTTTATAAAATGCTAAATATTATTTCTCAAATATTGTCGTACTCAAATCTCAAATATGTTCAGAGCTAAAAAAAACGACTGTAAACCGTGGAAAAATCCCTTCAACATTTGTATCAAACGTAATCGTTTTGTGAGAAACGTTAATTCGCGGTTTTTCCAAAAGAAAATGGCCAACTAGTCCAAAGAGAACATTTTTGTGAGAAATGATTTTCCTCTGCTACATACAAAAGAGATTTTTTTGCGGTAAACTAAAATCTTTTTTCACAAAAGAAAAACGTTTTTTTAAGAAGTCCGTTTCAGCTTTTTTTCTCCGTGTATGCTTGTCGTCTGTTAATGTGTATAACAGTTTTCTTTCCTCAAAATTGCACGTATAAATAATAGTTATCAATTAATGTTCGCAATCGTTGAATCATTCTCAAATTTTCATTACGCAATCCAATTTGTGGAAACGATACGTAACCCAATGAATACCGCAGCACGTTGCTCACATTACATAACTTGATTTCGCAAGTAAATTGTGTCTTTTGATCTGACAAAGAACGCAAGAGGAAGGAATTAATTTTGCCAAAATCATAAATACTGTGTCACAGGTCTTTGTCGAATATACAGAGTGTGCTTGTACTATATCGTTGAAAGTATTTTTACCTGTAATATGCATTCCTGTACAATTAGTCTGGCTTCCAATGGAAGCCGCTTCCATACAAAATGTAATCATTTAACATAAGCATAAATGCCATATAATCCACCGTAGAATTACTTCAATTTAAAAGTAATTCCATTTAAAAAAAATCCTTTAGTTCTGCCATTCCTTCCGCACTCTTCGCACAAAATGTTTCCACCATTCAGGACAAAACATACAAGTGATGTAGCAATAGACTGCACAGGATGCATAAAGTGCTTTAAATTAAAATATATACGAACACAAGATGCTCTAAAACAAAATACTATTCCATTTATAGCTATGGAACTTTATGCCAATGTCTTTCAATCGAAAAAATTTATTCAAATGAGCGAAGTAATAAAATTATGTAAATAAAATGCAAAGTAATTGAATAGAACTAAATCGATTCATGGTGTACCTTTAGGTAAAATGCAGAGTGGAATAAATAAAGTAAAAAAAAAGAAATCAGGAACATTTTGAATTTCTACACTCTCTGTCTTCACTCGTCGACTATAATGTATCAACATCACCATATGGATCTACTCATATACGATATCTATCTTGTTGAATGCTTTTACCAATCTTTTATTCATTGAAAACGAACTGCAAATTTCATTTACTTATTTCTATAGACTTTGAAGTTACAATTATGTACATAGGTTGGTGGTGCGGCATTGGAAATCCCTTTGGACTTTTTATTTTATATTACGTTTCGTTCTTATTTCCACACAGAAAAAGACGACATGTACCAACTCTCAGTCCGCAATATAATATTATGGATTGGTGTATATGAGCGCATAAACTTGGGTTTTGTCGCTGACGCTATATAGTTCTTAAGATACTTGCTTGCAGGTACAATTTTTAGTGTACAATTCAAACGATGTTTTTTTGGAAACACAGAATTCTCCTTTTGTGAAAAGGTTGATTGTCTACAGCGGCGTTAATGTAAGTGTTTCTGTCGAAAAAAACGGATAGTGAACGAAACGTAAATGGAACGGTTGATCATCAAGACCAGATCACGATTCTTGATCATTCCGAATTTTGCAATTTATTTGCCCAATTAATAATTTTGAGGTCAGGAGACTTCTTTGCATTCAGAATTTTGAAAAAATCATTGTGAAATTCAAGTCTTACAAAAATGTTAACCTTGAAAAACAAGCTTTTGTAAACAGCATGCTCACAATGATTAAATCTGTCACAATAGTTATTTACTTACTTCGTTCAGGCTACAACTCGCGAAATTGCCTAAAATATACCGTCCACAACAAATGCGTACACATCTTTTCATGCTGATGGCCTAATTTACGAGAAAAATTCCGTAATTTATGCCCAAGATATGAAAAAATCTTTTACTTCATTTTTTAAAAATATTATTCATTTTTCTATATAAGACCTCACCACCTGTTATTGACATTGTAATTGAAAACCGGCAAATAGCCGATTCTGAAGGGTTAAAAGATGTCTACGCTTACCATGTCGTAACTGTGGAATTCGGTATAGATTCGGACGATACTTCAAAGTTATGCACCGACTAATCAGGCTTAGACAGAGACTATCAATTTTTTAACGTTGGCTTATTCATGTCTAATTTAGGTTGCAAAGTCATGAAGTCATGCAATAGGTATACAGAATAACCACTAGCATTCCCATTTTATCACCTTTCAAATCATTATTACTGCTAGTATCTTCAGAACTAAGTTGCCGTGTTGAGTTCTGTCTGTTCTATTCATTTCTGTCCTACATATTCCAACGTTTCCTTTAATTTTTGAAATTTCGTTTTCTTTCAACTTAACTTTTTTTTATAAATTTTTATTCACTTTGGGTGATATGGCATTTCATTTAAGCATAAAAAATCATTTCACATTAGACATCATGCTCTCAGCACCATACTCTCCTATCTTAACTTCATGCATCGCAAAACCACACAGTATATTTCGTATTATTGCACTGTAAATACGGTGATTTATAATTCAAACGTTTGGTACGAGATGTGGCTTCGTTTATATACGGTGTGTAATAGTTTGGGATATGGGGTATTATCTGAAAGAGATTTTTTATTGTTACCCATTTATTTCATATTTTGTTATATTCGAAGGGTTTATAACATTTGATGTAATAAAAAGTCGGTGCTGGATTGCGAGCAATTGGATTACTGGGTAGTGCCAGATAAAAGAACAAATACATAATCACATAACTATTAGACCGGTTTGTCAGTGTTAAGATGATTTGGACTCGCACGACAAAATGAAAGTCATTCAGACAAATATTTTCGTTCAAAAGGAGAAAAACCTTGGATGGTTTGACCGATTTTATGTCCCGCACATTCCAAAACTATTTTTAAAAAATCCTAAAATTGAAATTCAAAAATTTTGCTGTCTTTCAATCGATTATTATTAGTAAAGGCTAGTACACAGTTAGTGTGACCGTGCAAAATGCATGAAACGTAAGCGTTCACATCAGGTTCACATCAAGCCTGAAAAATATCTGACAGATGGCTCATACATGTCAACATTTTTCAATCGTTTTGTTAAATTACCGTTTCAAAAATAAAGAATTCTGCATCAACTAAATATCAAAGATGTTTCGCTAACAACGGACATGTGATAGCTCCATTCGTACTTGCAATGCTTGCGAGTTTACATACTATTCTGAATGGGTGTGCTCACTAAATGAAAAATTTATTTCAACTGGGTAGTAAGTATATTGACGATTTTACTGTTTTAAAGCTTTTTCCGATTAAATTTATTCGGTGCGGAAAGAACAAAACAACTTTTATGTGGTTGAAGTTTAGCAAAATGTTATATTGTTATGTTGGAAGTGTAACGATGGTCTGTCACCAAGAATTTAAACGGTAATGAATTCAAATAATTTGGTCGTAAAGAGTATTTGCTATTCAATAATTTTTGTTCCATTTTTGAATTATAACTGAAATCTCCTGACATCTTAAAATCTTCCTCCATTTCATAAATTTTTGAACCGAGAGTGCTAGCGATAAGAAGACACGAATGTTCGTTAATCGAAAAAAAAAGACTGATATTAAGCGTTTAAGTGAGAGATATGGCGAAACGACAACCTATTGTTCCATCTCGGGGTCTATGCTGTCAGATTCTTTTGTATTATCGATGACAGCAGGCCCCGAGTTTATTTTCCATCTCGCTTTACTTAAACACCGTATAAAGCAGTCAACTGAACCGAAGATGGATAAGTAAGTAAAATATTTTATACCAAACACTGAGCGAAGTAGTAGAAGATGGCGGACTTTGGCGAATTAATACTACTGAGTAAGGCGTAATAGATTGAATTGTTATACCCTTACTCTTTGTAAAAGGTCAGTAAATTTGTGGAAAAGTAAAAACATCCACTAAAACAAAGACCCCACTAAACTACCCACAAAAAGGATAATGACTAGGAAGTCATTCTGATACTACTGGTGATCAGCCCCTCACTGTGGATTTTCGTTGAACAATACAACTCATATTGTTTTTACTGAGAATGGAAACAACGATAAACCTTTTATTTTCTAAAATATTTTACGTAATTGTATTGCACTCAATTATCGTATACAAAGGATCTACCCTAAAATACTTTATTTACATGCATCGTATATATATGGTGAAGGATAATCTTTGAAATTACGGTTTGAAAATGTCAAGTCGTAAAATGTCGGTGGGTACTTAGCTGTCTTTGCCAGAAAGGAGAATATCATACAATTGACATTATGTACACATACCCATCTACACGAAACATACACAAACAGTTCAAAAACATAATAAAGCGCTAACCATAACATACCATTAATGGATGTTATATATCGCATAAATACACAAAATGTTATGTATGGTTTCGGTTTTAAGTACATTTTATTGTGCATATTCTTTGCCTATAAATCTGTGAGCCGGAAAACGGTTGTGAAAAAGAAAATTTATTTTTATTTCCCTTTTTTATTGTTAGAAGTTCTACAAAATTATTATTTCGATTCCAATATTTCGTGGGTAATATCGTTAAAGTTCAGTGGCGTTATACCAGTTTTTCTGGCGAAAGAAAAAAGACTTCCGCGTTTAACCCAATCGTTACGAACCTACCAGCAGTATTCGTTCGGTTAAACTGTCATCTTTTACAGATGATATTTGCGTTGAAAAAAAAATACTTTTAATAAAAAAAAAACATTTTTTCGACGCCCTTACTATGTCAATATCTTCGCATTCCCCCGGATACTCGCGGGTTCGTATATTTATTGACCCCGACATGACGTCGGATCAACGGACTTCTCAGAAAGACTAGAATTTAGAGCTATGAAAGCGTGATGATAAGAAATTCTGTAATGCTTCCTGATTCCTTTTGGACGAAGTCATGAAAAACTCAACACAATCCAAATTATGAAACATCGCTAAATGTGTTCAAACTATCGAAGTAAAAGATTTTGTATAAATCCTTTAGCCAATCCTTTAAACAAATATTGTTATAGACTTAATGATAAAAATAGGCTGTTTGCTTATGCTTGCCGCTTGTATAAGGTTAAATCCGTTTCACTAAAAGCTGTTTAATTTATGTTTTGAGTTTTGCTCTGTGCTCTGGACAAAATATTATGTTCTTTTCAAAATCGATTTGATTGATCTCGACTAGCAAATACAAAATTGTAGGAATCAGTGTACCAAGAAAATCCGTAGAAAATCCATACCTCAATCACATTGTGGCATAAAATACTTATTTGAGACTTTGGATAAATTACTAGTTTTAAACTTCTAATGACAACCGTCAAGTAACACCGCATCGGAAAGTCGTTAACTTTATAATTTATGTTCTTAGCGCACAACCAATTTCGCCAACGATACTCTATATATATACACAGGCCAGGTCACTGATGCGTCAGAAGGTTGAATGCTCGTATAACTTTAGTTTTAACTTCTTGAATGACCTTTTATTTTATCGTGTGCACCAAAAAGCTGGAACACACAGCTTAGTAGAATGTGATAGCCCACATCTTTTAACATTATACAAAGAAAAAAATGATTTTCAATGCTTTGCTGATGTAATCGAGTTCACAAAAAGCGCTTTTTCTATCGTGGAAAACAGAAATGTAACTCTGTACTTCATCCGACACTTCATCAGATAACCAACAGATTTTCAACAATGTTAAAGCATTTGAAAGCCGTTTGTTTTAATGGTAAATTCAATTTTACATTGACAAGGTTTTGCCCAGTAGAAAAAATAAAACTAAATTCAAAAGTTCAGTAGTCATTTAAGAGAACGATGGGTGGGTTTCAGTCTTGAAATATGGTCATAAAGGTAAGACATCAAATAGTAACGATTAAAGTCACTAATGTTTGTGTCTCTGTGCTGCATATTGAAGGATCTTGATTTTGTTTTCATTTAGTAATATTTTAAAATTAACTAACAAAGCAAAAAGGTTTTTCATGTCAAACGCTGCAAAGAAATTCGCCCATCCTCCCCATAATAATAGATAAAATCGTCTTTACTTAACAATTCAATTAACTCAATACAATTATCCTATCGTCATTATTAGATCTCAATATGCGATAAACTCATCTGACACATCATATTTAACTTAATTGACTTCAGCTATACAAACGTTATATAATGTGCCAAAGAACAAGCAAGACGAAGAAGAAGTCGAAGAAAAAAAAAATTGTGTACACCAAGCAGTTTACTTACCCGAAAAAAAAAATATTTCGAAAAATATTTTATTATTTATATTGAAGTGGATTATATGTTCGCTTCGTTATTGAGATTTTGTTCTTGCTAACGTCATCATTCTGTAATCAATCATTTATTTTTCCTGAAAAGTTAAATTTTTTGTTCAATATTAAGTTTATTGAGAAATTTGATTTTTTTTCTCCTTTCTCTTTTTTTTTTGCTTTACAATGATTGTCCCTGTGATAAGCAGTAAATACATCAATGTCTCGGAAACACTAAATGGATAATTAAGTATCTTTTGTAGTTAGACGAATTTTAACAAAAACGTTAAGATTATTGCAAAATTTATGCTTAAATATGTTGTTCTTGTGAATAGTTTCCAAACTATTGAAATAATGCGCAACTACAAACTTTCGAACATAGTCGAAGATTCGAACTTTCAAAACTTTAAAGCTTCAAGTAACTATGATCTTGAAAGTAACTTTTTTAGTGTGGTAAATTGTAGCTTTCAGTGAAATACGGAAAATGAGAGTAACCATTTATAATGGTAGGAGCAGAGGTGTAAACGACACGAACACGCTATTGTATACGTTTTCGGTTAAAAGTTTTAACTTAAAACTCAATGAATAACCCAAAAATGTTTCTATTTTGTCGTTAGAGACCATCCATAAAGGACATCTGCGTTTTTTTAGAAATTTTCGAAGTACCTACCCCCCTATCTTCATACAAAATATAAAATCCTTTATGGATGCTTCCGTATATTCTGAACGAAAGTGTATCCTGAGATATACGAGACATACTGCCATCCGCATGATACGGCCGTACCGTCACGATGACACACCTGACTACTCAATGAAGTTCCACTTAGCTACCTTTAGCGGACGGTAATTAATGCGAAATCTTTTACTTCATTTATTTTAACGTGCATTTTACTGTAAGGTCCCTGGCCGTGATTTGTGGTATTGTGACAATTTTTAACTTTGTGCGTCATTTCCTTGGAATCCATTGATATCCAAGAATAGTTGCTAACTTTATTGTGAAGATTGAACATTTGGCTTCATAATTAATTGAAAAACTTAAATTAACTTTAATATTTTAATTGCATATGTTTGCGTTATGGTGTCCGTGATTTGTCATATTTTATATGAAGTTCAATAGAGACCGATATTTGGAGGTATTCCAAAAGGTTATACAAATCATACCGCAAATCAAGATCCAAGAGAATCGAGATTTACGGTATAATTTACTTTACATGTAAATTTACATAAGCAAATCATTGTCAGGTTTTCGCGTCCGCAAATCACGGTCAGGGACCTTACAAGAAGATCACTATCAGTCACAGTTCGTCGTTTAATTTTGTCATCATTGTCGATGACCAGGAATGATAGCCGGGTGATTTTTTGAAAACGACTTGAGTCTCACCTTAGGGTGTTTATGTTGATGTGGAGCTGAAGTGACTTCAGCAACCTATTGATATTAATTGGAGGAAACATATTTTAAAAGTTTCATTGACCTTTCTACTGACGGCTGTCATGCCTGGTCCATACAATACTGTCGTTTGAACATGGAAGCGAATTTTTGATCTAATTTTCTTTTAAAGCCTTTGTTTATCGATTGGAAATTTTCGAGCCACCCCATCCTGGTCGATTATCTACTTTGGACGGCTCTACAAATTTATCGAAGTAGCTCCTTCAATTTTCTTCAAACTCTTTCTTGTATTCAACACAAAAACTGGCAGTTACAGCAAATATTACTCGGTAGTTGCACATATTATAGCCTCATGATTTTCCGACAATGGAAAATATATGTTTCCCGTTTATTATTCTACCATAACTCAAGAAAAAGGAAAAAACTTATAAGCAAATTTTTCATTTAAAATGGCATTAGGATATAGTGTGCATTCAAAACGATCATGTTACAAGCAGGCATCTATCATAGTATTTGTATGGAGATATAGCAACTTCGATAAAAAGGCTAAAAAATATTCTTCCATTAAATACGAAACTGGCATATTGCCAAAAGCGTCTTTTCGTGTATACGTAACCGTATATTTCAGCCGAAGCCAAGTAACAACTTTCATCAGACAGCGACTAAATATTCAATTTTGTGGTAACAATCTGAACGCCATTATAGCAACATGAATAGTGCATTTTCGGGAGATTTTCCTCTCTTTTTTTGGGTGGTTTTGCTAGCAAAATATTCTACACAAAATAATGGCTATGTTGTCGTGTATATTGTTGGTGAATGGTGCGAGGGAAAAAATGAATTGAAATATAACAAGAAGCGTTTAATTTATGGTGAAAGCAACAATTTTCGTTCTTTTATATAGTTGCTTCGTGATAAAACAGATTGAGTTCGGTCCGACAAAAACCATTACAATCCGTGGGATAATTGAATATCGGATGGTTGCAAGTCCTCTTCGACTCGAACAGTTTGTTTTTATCGTTACAAATTCTTATTTGTTACAACATTCAATACGAAAACGAAATGAATAAGCACTTTGAATGTGCAAGTAATGGAAAAATCAACCTATTTCTTATGGTCAGACCGAAAAAAGAAGACTGTAAGGAAATTCATGTTCACACTAACAAGGAAATTCTTTAACAATGGAACGTATTATAGTCGCCGATAGTTGTTTGCTTTCATTTAAAATCATCAATTGATAACTGTCAAGGAAAGTGCAAAGCTTTCTGGAGGGGGTTGATTAATGAATTTTGAATACAATGGAAGAAATGTCTAGCCGTCTGCCATGGTAAGATGGATGATTATAGAATATATAGAAAAAATTAGTCAACCAACGAGCATTAACAAAAAACCGCCAATCGATTCTACTAGGTTCAATGAATGATGGCATGCTTTTTATAAGCTTCGCATAATTCAAGTAAGTCTCTCCAACCATAATGCGAATGAAATTATCATAATGAAACTTTCTGAGATCATATGTCAAAAGCACAGAAACATTAGGGTAATTACAGGCAGTTAAAAATTGAGTAAAGTCAGGGATAAACGTAATTGAAAACTGAGGTTTCAGAAGCTGTTGAGCTTTATTTTTACAAGAGGTCGAATTGCATATGTAATGGCAATTCGTAAACAACCTTCAAACTATCTAGAGCATTGCGTTCACTATAAGCAACTAGGATTAAAGAGAGCTTCAACTTTAACATAAGTATGAATGTGAGAGCTGCAATCTGCAGTATCTAGATCAAGTGTCCGGGTGGGGCTATGTGTTTGAATGGTAATCTTGTACTCTTTTAGTTTTAGTGTAACATTAATTCATCCACTATTTTTGTCGACGCTGTCGATAAAAGATAACAGACAAACCGTTCCTAAAGAAGTAACCGAAAACAATAAATTATTCCAACACCACAAATTCACGGAGATGTACAATATTAGCAACATAATGCAAGTGAAATGCTAATGAAATCTAAACACACCTAATTAAGATAACATAAGAACATGACGGTTTTACAACTACAAATTTCCTTGTTTCGGCTGTTATCTCTATTATTCAAATGCAAATGTTTGCATACATACAATGTGCGAGTAGTTTTGCAAGCCTATTGAACTGAATAACACCATAAAGGATTACGTATTGGGATCGTCTCAGTTGAATTGTTCATTGTGAAGATGATAAATGATAATAAAAACATTATTGGAAAAATTATTTGCTGTTTATTATGTGTTGATATTGGTAGCAGATCGTTGAAATTGTGAGAGACCACGACTAAGATCCTATTCGGTACTCACTGACATGCCATCTTATCAATGTACCCTTTCCCATCTGTTTCAGACAACGATGAGTCAAATTTCAACAAGCTCTTGCTTATGCAGTCATTTACAAAATTTATGTTTAAACAATTGAAGGAAAAGATTAGGCATCAATTTCGTGAAGATGAAAAGATCTTATAATGAAAAGTATAGTAATATGTTAACCCGAATGGAGTAAAAGATTTTACGTTAAACTAAAAGCAATGGCTTAAACAAATTCAGTAACCGGAAAGGATATGTTCGCATGCGCAAACAACAAGGAACAAGATTTCCTGTATTACAATAACTCGATGGGATCGGTATTTTATTTCTAGACATATGTTTATTTATGTTGAATGGTTCATGGATTTTGATTTGTTTTAGTAGAGCAACTGCCATACATTCTTATTATTCAACAAGTTATTCTTCAAGCAAGAGGTATGCTGGTTTAGAACTGATTACACGTGCAGACTGGAATATAACATTATAAGCTAATATGTTCTGTCAATTAGTTCCATACGAACAGCGTATCTATCGTACAACAGTCTATAAGAATGTACACATGCATTGCACAGCTTACACACGGGAGATCGTGTACAGAAATTTACTTTAAGATTTAATTAAATTCTATAAACTAATCTCTGCATTCAATTGGAAGACTTAAAATATCATCATTCAGCATTGATTAAAACCACATACACTATACTGACGGGGCTGCTGAAAGTCGTTATTGTGATTTTAATAAAAACAAAAATATTTTAACGAGAAAAAGATAATTCACAATATAACTCACATAATACAATCCTGTCTTTCATCGCATTTAATATCGTGCAATTACGTGGAAGATTAATTTTAATAAAAAGCTCTAAGACGATACGACATGGTTTATCTGCTACACATAGCTAAACAAAAGGTCAAAAATCATGACTGCTCTATCTCTCTCTCTGTTTAACATTGTACAATACATATGGTACTGTACTGCTGTGCAGTCTATACGTATGGTAGATATATAAAATGGGGGTGAATGTCTTTAGAAATGCAACTATATCTTGATGAAATTCGTTATGTACACATAACACTGGTTCAATGTGACACATATGGGAATGAATTGGATTTTCTTTTAGATTGTACTTTTGCCCAATACGTTCAGTTTCTGAAGCTGGTACACACAGATGTCAATGTTACGTTTCGTAAAATACAGTGAGTTGAAATTTGATGTTGGCCTTGATCTATCTTTATTGTCTGGATGATAAATAGAATGAAAAGCTTGTAGTCTAGGAATGTTGCCTTCTTTCAATGAATCCAGCAACAATGATAAGAACGAAATAATTTGTTTTTTGTCATATTTGAAAAGCTTCGAATTTATGTTAAATTCTACTAGAAATCAGAACTCCATTATATTGTAATTGAAAATAAGCTTAAAGCTCTGAGAAGCTTCAGAGTAAATAGTCGATAAAAAGAGTGCTGCTGCAATCAAGTGCAGATGGTTCATGTGAGTGCCAATGACAGATCACTTGTGTCTAGAACATAACGAAATATCTATTTTTACAAAATCATGTGACGTTAGGGTGGTTAAAAAAATCGAGTTTGGCAGACGGTTCTAGATAGCTTACAATCGGACGTCGTATCCTTCTCGGAATGGTGTGACAACAATGATTTGAATCTCAACCCAGAAAAGTGTTCGGCGTGTTCGAAAACTTGCAAACCTCAACCGATAACCATCAATACTCCATAAAAGATACGCCAATCGAAAAGAAAACGACTAAAATGGAACTCGGCGTTACGTTTGATAGTAAAGAAAGCTCCGCTACCCACAACAATGAAATCACAAAAAAATCGTACCAACTAATTGGATTTATCTTTAGAAGTACTCATAGTTTTAAACGTCTGGCTAGCCTGATCAAGCTTTACAACACGTTGTATGTTCGAAGCAGACTGGAGTATTGCGGTGCCATTTGGAACCCCTACTATGTGAAGTACAAAGAACAAGTGTAAAAGGTGCAACGTAAATTTACAAGGATACAGTACTACCGATTCAACTGGACAAAACCTGACTACCCGAATAGACTGCAACATCTTAAAATGAAATCACTGGAAACCCGTCGTCTCGAACTAGATGAAATGGTTCTGTACAAAATCATCCACGAAAGAATTGTCACCTATCGCGTATCACAACTCACGTACCACAACGATTTACTCGGCAAAACGACCATCACCTATTCTGCCTTCCTACGCCATCATCGAACATACAGCTCAATTCGCCGGTTCATCGAATGCAGCACCACCATAATGTATACTTTCGGCACAGTGACATATTTAATTAAACTTACAACGAATATAAGTCAACGGTGAACCCGTTTTAAACTGTTCTAAATTTGTTTAGTCATCTACTTTCTTCTACTTTTTCTCTTTTAATTCGATTTCGTAATTGATTAGACTGGTCCTTTCTCTATTGCCTCAAAGTGTTAAAAATTTGATCTGAGGTAACTGGTCATACAAAACTATTGCAATTGCCCTTAAGAAAATCGTAGATAAATTGATATTCAATTGAATTCATTCACTAGAGTCCAAAGTATGCAACAAAAATCATTTTCATGTGTCGGGGCCGAAAATGAGGGAGTTTCGAGATTTTTATCGGGTTTTCGACCCCTTACATGAAATTTTTTTTGAGTATCTGTTTTGGACGATTGATTTTAGGCACTCAAAAACATAAAAACAATCGTCCAAAACAGATACACAAATAACTAGAATACACCTGTCGATATCAGACTGTCGAGTGACGATTCCGCAAAAAATTGGTTTTAGAGAAAGTTGCCTCAGCCGAAAATTTTCAGTCTACGTGGTCTCATATAGTAACATTTTTGTTATAACGAATGAAATAATGGTACTTCTTGTGTGCAATTTGCCGATCGAGGCGTATTAGAATACAAAACAGACTCAGTTGTTGTTTGTACAAAATTTTGTATATTTAGTGGTGGTTCAAATCTTACCACTTGCAGTCTCTATCATCTTCTATGTCGTCAAATAGTTTACTGATAATAATGTTTATCGCATACGGTGTGTGTGCATTGTGTTTTGCAAGCAAAATTATATCACTAGATAAAGAGATGTTTGCCTACTGCGATAAAATACCTCACTGATATGAGGCTGTTTATAAGAGACTCGTACTAATACTCGCACAAGCGCTCGTATACGTACACGTCTCTTATATACAGCCTTATAGCAGTAATGTACTATTATGTTTAGTTCTTTAATTCAAAGTCGACACTTTCATAAAATTAACCCGAATTCGTAAAATAGAAATTTAGCATTACATTGTGTAATGGGTACAAAATCCGCCCTACATAAAACTCAATTTGTGCTAATATTTTATTTATGCGCATGACATCACCACAACATTTTTGTTTCTATAAAGAAATTATATTATTTTACGGAATAGTGATGCATTCGAATTTAAACTATATATTTTATACATTTACTAATAACATACATGGTAATGTAATGTAATGTATAATACACATTCTGCCTGGAGCATGTGTCTTTTCATTGGGCAATACCGCCCATTGGAAGGAAATCCAAATCACTATAAAATTTGTGTTATTCATCCTATGCATTATGAAAATGAGGCATACATCGAATCGAATGTACTTCAACGAACTATTAACCCCCTAAAAAACATGAAACATTCTCCATTCGATACGTCACTGTTAACGAGCAATATGGGGTTATTTACCCCTCAATGTCAAAGGGGAACGAACCGTTCTCTTAATAATTCTTTTTTATTTCCTTCTTTTTGCTGAATATGCCAGCGTGGCATTGGCATTTGAAATTGCCTGTTGCTGTTTTTAGTCGGATGCACAGCGTTTTAGTCTTAAAGTCTTTAAAAATACGCTTGGGAAAATGGTGTATGTGTGTGTAAGTGGATGTGTTGGGTTGTTTCGTTTTGCTTTTAAATTTAATTTCTCGTAATTTTCCCTATATAGATGCCAGTGTATGCGTATGTATGAGTTATCATGTAATAAATTTCCGTCAATTTTTATTATATTACACATACACTAGCTGGTTTGGGTGGATGGAAGGTTTTAAGGCGACTTGGAAGCAAACAAGCGCTTCAGTTTTCATTACACAATTTTCATTTTTACTTTTTCTTTTCGTCAATATTGTAATGTAAGCGAGGAGAAAATGGATTGTATGCCGATCATATAATATATGGTTGAGGCGATATATTTCTGTGAAATTATTATGGGATCGTAAAATTCTCTCAATGTACCATACTTTTGCCCATCTTATCATTAAATCTGACTTAAAACTTTTTATGGAATATTGTTTTTGTTATAAAATGAAAGGAGACGACACCAACACCAAAAAAAGAAGAAACGAAGAAAAAAGTATTATGCGAAAAGAGTACACCAACTATGTACATAGATCTAGTCGAAAGGAAAATACATAAAAAATTGATATTATCGTTATTTTGTTTGACAAACAATGGTGGTTCCTTGTTTTTTTTATATCTTTTTAATATACTCAAAGTATTTATGTCAAAGTATTATATGGGTAGTGAATCATATCTTGATGGGACATTGAGAAGAGAGGAGGAAAAAAACACACTGGTTATAAAAAGCAACGAGAAAAACTCGTCATCCTAATGGGATTTTATGTATTTCGTATTTTTTTTATACGACTTTTTGTGATAACGAAACGCGATGATGAAACATTAAATTTCTGTGTGCGGTTAAATCTTCTGAACTTAGAATATGGATTTATTTTCGGAGTGAGCATTGCATGTAACAGAAATTTTTATTGTAATGTTATCATTAGACCTCATTGAAAATTCACTGGCTTTTAATGCTTTTCCTAGTAGAAATTGCATAGACAAGAGGAAAAAATCAAAGGTGGAAAGCGAAGAATTAAATAATGAAATTTTTCAATAAACGATTGATTACGTAATCATGAATAAAGAGTATGTATTTGTATCTGCACTTTCATTATTGGCAAATTTCATCGAAAACCGTAGGCAACCACATTTTCACTTCCAGACACAATACCGACAAAATTTTTTTGGCCAATGTTTCTTTCATTTAATTCCCCTTGAAAATACCTTTCAAATGAGCTATCACATCAAATATTTTGGAGGTCCAGGTGGGTCAATCACTCTAAACATCACGGGCTCCACTCCCGTGTCAGACATATGGTATTTCCTTATCGTAAATGATTGCTATCTTGTTATTGACATTAGTCAACTCTATCGACCGGAAAAGGCAATACCCTCTCTAGGAAGCAAACTCTCTTAAAAAATCAAATTAGAGTCTAAAATAAGTTTGAGAAACTCTGTTTCTTCATAAGACTTAAAGTGAACAGACTAACGAATCGTAAACAAGTTTCAGAGTTTCATAAACGTCTTTACCACCTTAATAAATGTAGTTTGTTTTCTAGGGAGGGTATTGGAAAAAGTCTGTAAGAAAAACAAACGTCACATACATAAGTCACAGCAACGCACTTCAAGCAAAAGTGGTCATAGTCGACAACTGCCAAATAAAGTATTATTTTGTATGAAATGGTTTTTAACAGTGTTTTACAGTTGTATGACACACTGTCAAGTTTCAGTACTCTATTAAGAGTACCACTCATGCATGATTGTGCGTGACAGCCTTGATTCTAAAAAGTCAACTACTGGCGACACCTACGTTTGAACCCTATCTTTACGTGTGGTTTTCAATACAATTTGTATTATACGACAATTTTAAAACTCGGGCTACGAAATTACAACAAAATACAATACCTTTGTTTTACCGTCGTGTCAGTAACGATAGGGTAGATCAATCATATGATTTGAGATTTTGCAATTGTAAAAGCTATCTAAAATATTGGTATGCACAACATGCCCATTTGAGGCTTAGATGCTTGGAAAGCCTGCCCATTTTATCCTATCCATCCTAACGTAAGTAGTCCAATGTGATTTCCTATAGCATTATAAAAAAAAACTAACACATCATCATTTCCACTTCTTAAGCAGAGCGATTTCAAAACTCTATACTGTTACCAATCCCAACAAAAATCTCTTCGAGAAAAGTGTGACGCAGTCTTTGAAGTACAATTTCTAAAATGAATGATATCGCTAGAGTTGACGCTTTCAGCATCGTTACGCAAAAATTAAATTTTACACCCAATTTTAGTTCAAACAAGCTGGCTTAGTTTTTCTCATCATCTGCCAAATAATTTTTACCAAAAAAAATTTGACTGGAAACAACCAAAATTTTACCAAAAAAATCTGCGTCGCATGTGGCAGATAAATTTTCTTGCTGGTCTGTTCCTGAACATTTTTTGGTAAAATTTTGGTTGTTTCCAGTCAAATTTTTTTTGGTAAAAATTATTTGGCAGATGATGAGAAAAACTAAGCCAGCTTGTTTGAACTAAAATTGGGTGTAAAATTTAATTTTTGCGTAACGATGCTGAAAGCGTCAACTCTAGCGATATCATTCATTTTAGAAATTGTACTTCAAAGACTGCGTCACACTTTTCTCGAAGAGATTTTTGTTGATCAGTCGTTTTAGAAGTTTTAGAACACTGCCTTTTATAACAGTTTATAACAGAAATTCGGAAATTTGACGAAAATCGAAAATTTGACGAAAATCAAAAATTTGACGAAAATCGAAAACTTGACGAAAATCGAAAATTTGACGAAAATCGAAAATTTGACGAAATTCGAAAATTTGACGAAATTCGAAATTTGACGAAAATCTGCCACCATTCAAGAAATATCTCTAAAACCCCAATTGACCCACCCATTTCCAACTTTCGACATTTTTCACAAATGTACTTCTTTTCTACTCGTAAAACTCTGAGACTTTGCCGAAGAAAGTAACTCTCTATCTGCCACCATTCAAGAAATACCTCTAAAAACATAATTGACCCACCCATTTCCAACTTTCGTCATTTTTCACATATGCCCCTTTGTTCTACTCGTAAAACTCTGAGACTTTGCCGAAGAAAGTAATTCTCTATCTCTCATAACCCAAAAAAATATTAGTCCTTTCATCCTACGCTCGAGTAGCTCAAAATTTGGTCACTCTAATCACTCTAGCTGAAACGAATCTGCCCCGATTTTTTTAATTATTTTTTTGTTCGAATCGTGTTACGAATACCTTTCATTTGATGGGTCGCACGCCTCTGTAGGTTTCAATACAGCTAAGCTACAGCCGAAAACGCGTTCCCGACCCTCGAAAACCACACTCAGAAACCACTTCGAGGCCAATAATAGTTATTTGTGTATCTGTTTTGGACGATTGTTTTTAGGCAATTTCGCGAGTTGTAGCCCGAACGAAGTGAGGTTCCTGCAAAATTTCATGGAGATAGGCTGACTAGTTTCCGAGATCGACCGTCGATAGATAGACAGATAGATAGATAGATAGACAGATAAATAGATAGATAGACAGATAGATAGAAACATACAGAGTAAGTTGAAAGATTTTGATTGTTTGGAAAACGTTAATTTGGTGCATTTTCTATCAAAATGACCAACTTCAAAACGATGTATCTCAGGCAATTTTAAAGTCACATAGTCGAGTGATAGCTCGTTTTGCTCGTATTTGAAGCGCGAATAAGATAAAATAGGATTTGTGGTGATACAGGTCAAAGGAAAGAAACTTAAATTCTCGCCTATATATAGTTGCCGCGTCTCAAAAAAATTTCTTCGTTCTTTTTTTGGAAGTTAGACTGCGTCAAGTCCTCCGCTATCGCTCCGGACATGATGCAGAAGATATTCAATCTTCAGTAACTTCAAAAACCCTTCAATTTTTTATCAGATAATTGAGCGGAGTCGTTTGAAAAGTAGTTCCATTAAATCTCTGTAGCGGCGCGAAAGCGTGACCTCTGGTGGTCACAAATCGACAACTCTCAACGTTCCAAGTAAATATACCAAAATAACCGGATGGAGGTTTTTGCAGTTTGAATACATTAGTCTCAATGTTTTTATAAGCTGCAGACGATAACTCAAAACATTATACTTAACGAGAACCACTGAGAACATACGCGAAAATCGTATAAGTATAAAATTAAAAGCAAAAAGAAAATAGTAGAAACGAAAAGTTAGAGATAAAAGCTCAATAAAAATATATCTTCATCCGAACCATATTCTACCCTCCCATTCTCTATACCCACTTCCATACACCATATACATATATACACCCAAAACCGAAAAACCATGGAATATTCCGTACGTTTGCATGCATAATTTTAAAACAAACATAAAATCTCTTACCTTTACTGTCTGTATTTGTATTTAAAGTCAATAAATTAGCATGTAAAATAAATGTGCGGTGGGTAAAGTGTACAGATATATTTTTTTCTCGTATTTAGGAAAGCGTAATTTCCAAGCGTATATAGTACAATGATGGGGTATGTAGTCGTTATTATTTTCATACATTCATCGTTTCTCGCTGAAGAACGTTTCGTTACTACACACATAATTGTATTTGCAAAGGAATCGAAAAAAAAGCTTTTGACAATAAGTGCCAAATGGAATTAATTGTTGATTTAGGATTTTTTTTTCAAATCTTTTAAATCTGTTTGCTTTTGGATAAGTACTTTTTAGCTTTTTCCATTTGCGTTTTTAGGCAGTCCTACAGTCGGTTCGCGATGTTTCGAGAGTCTTGCATTAGTCGAACTAACGGTATACGATCAATAGAATAATATCTAATCAGGTTTTTTTTAAAAGTGGATCAGGCTCCGTGGAGCTATTTTTTAGCGACTCTTTGTTTTCATGCTCAGATAGCTCTTGGCCGCAGTAGTCTAAAACCGCAGTCGTTTCATTTTAATATTCTTTTATTGGCTGGGGAACTTCCACTAAAAGTCGAAAAAGGGTGCTTTTTATACGTGATTTACTGCCACTGCAGGCTACAGACATACATGTGTGTGGGCTCATTTGATATGTATTGTCAAGGAGAAACGGGGCAAGGACAGATATCTTACATGTCCTCTGTACCATTGTTCAAAAATTACATAAATATTGTGTCAGCCAAAGGCTGTAAATTTTGATGAAGTTCAAAAAGTGATATTTCGCACTTGGCGAATGTTTATGGTTAGATCAGTGGATACAGACATCAAAAACAGCATAATTCGTGTATTTTTCTAAAATTCATATTTTGCTTTCGTGTGTTGTAACACTATTCACTTTGAACCCAAAAAAGTAACCTGAACCTGTCACTTCTATGGCAAGTGGGATATCATTGTAAAGCTAGGTTAAGCTTCTGTCAGGGAATCCACTGATCTAAAGATAAACATTCGCCAGGTGCGAAATTTCACGTTTTGAAGTTCATCAAACTTTCCGCGCTTCGACAGAAACATTTTTTTGTCGTTTTCGAACAATGGTACAGGACATGTGAGATATCTGTCTCGTATCTCCTTGACAATACCTATCCAATGAGCCCACACACATATATGTCTATAGCCTGTAGCGGCAGTAAATCACGTATAAAAAACACCCTTTTTTGACTTTTAGTGGAAGTTCCCCAGCAAATAAAAGAATATTAAAATGGAACGACTGCAGCATTGGACTATTGGGACCAAGGGTTATCTGGGTATGTAAACAAAGAGTCGCTAAAAAATAGCTCCGACGGAGCCTGGTCCACATTCAAAAAATCCTTCTATACTATAAACAGAAATAGTTACAGCTCTCGATATTGTTTTAGACATTGTCTCGTAAACAGTAATTTTTGCGACTCATCTGACACTGTTAATCGAGACTCTTGCTACGTGTTGCGACTTAAAGGATGTCAATGATATAACTCTCACACACAGATAGAAGGGTGGACCTAGATTTTAATCCTTTAAAGATTAACTGTAAGCAACCGCATCTTTTTGGAATTAAAATTTAATCCCACTGGAATTACTTTTATTATATTTCGAGCTGGTAATTTTTTTTTCTAGATGTTTCGACCCGAGGGGTTACTCACTCCAGTAAATCACAGTAAATCACGGTAAATCAAAAATGTCGTTTGTATCAATTTGCGTCAAGATGCTCATAAATGATATACAATGTGATTCAAGAATATTGTTGTGATTTAATTTGATTTACTGACTCCGAAGTGAGCCCTTCTCGTTTCGTATACTAGATATTCTCACAGATTCTGACAGCTGTGATAATGCATTGTATGACCTTTTTGAATTTTGTCGAATCTAAATCCAAAATACTATTCATTATCAAGATTATCAAAATTTGTGGATCTAATAAGTTGTGGATTTAATTTTTATTAAAAATGTGCCACTTTCTTTAATAATTTAACTGTATGAAGACAATGTTTCATATACCTGACAGTAGGGAATCTACCGAGAACCTTCACACTGTGCCATTCCCTTCTTAATCCCTTCGAACTATTGTTACATAGCCAAACGTCTAGTGGGATTAAAATGCGTTCTGAAATCCCTAACTGTCCATAAAAAATCGAAAGTAATCCCACACTGACCGAAAATTTCAATCTTAAATTGTTATCTTTCGAACTTGGTTTTTGAGGTCTCAAATAGGAATTTTGTAGAAAACCTGGTACCAAAGAACAGATTGTTTTCGTGAACGAGCTAGTCGGAAAGTCTTATCAATCATACCGATTCTACTTTCACAAAACCATTTGGCTGCCTATGAATTCAAAAAAATATATTTTTGATGGACTTACAGACTTACATTTTATAAAACAAATTTTTAAAAATTCTTCCGTGAATAACAATTTTGAATTTTTAACGAGATACTGTCCTATATGAAATTTCAATAACTATCCTTGAGCGTTCCTACTTTTATGCCTCATTGTTTAAAATGTCGTCTTGCAACGGAAAACGTATCAAAAGCGAATGTTTATATAAAATAAAAAAGACTCCTCCAACATTAAATATATTCTTTAAAAAAATTCAAATTGTATACTAACTGTGTACATGATCGATATATTCTGTCGTTATTGATATGGGAATTGGTTATATGTTTTCGTTCTCACTCTATAGATGTGGATATACATATATTCAAAAAGCTGGCAGCAATGTGCTTTGGAAGAATCTTATAAATAAAATATGAGGTGCAGACAGACAAATCCAGTGTTAAAGAGAATGGTAATGTTTAATGTAATATGATGTCTATGGGTACATGACGAAATTTGTGGTATATATACAAAATGAAAATGAAAAATAATGGAAAATGGTATTTTTGTCGAATTTTACATTCAATTTTGGAGAGTATAAAATATCTTATAATAAAAACGGTGCTATGGGACACGATTGTAGAATGGGATACACATTAAATGTAGGCGCATAAATTTTTATTACAAAAAAGCGAACGTTTTATTACGTAAAAGCTCTGTAAACTCTTTGACTAGTTAGATTTAGATTTTTTTTGTTTTAACCCTTTAGAAACGGCAAGTATATTACAAAAAAAATTATAAAATCTGTTCCTTCATTTGTTTAAAATACGTCCCGGTTCTTATTCAAAATCTATTTCAATATTTTTATCACATCAAAAGAATGCACATCCTTCATAAAAAACGATGAAAATCATCAAATACCATGTATATTTTTGACGAATTCAACCAAATCGAGTCGGCAACAAGCTCGGCAATCGAACCAGACAAAAAACCATAGAAGAAAAATCACAGACGTTATAGATAGTCAAGTGCGAGTTGTCCTAAAAAGCCGTTTCGCTCATATTGAATGTAAAAAGCGATTTTATGGTTGATTATCGTAGATGGATCGACCAGTAACTCAAATCGCGATGTTGCCAAGCTGGGACCTTCCTGGTTTGGTCTAGGGGGCCGACATTGCCTAACACTTCTTTTCGCTCTATAAAATTTTGATTTTTGAAAATTTATTTAAAAATATAAAATGAAATATTTTTGACATGGTTCCATGGGCGAAATTATTCCGAATGGTGTCAGTTTTATGTTAAAAATAAAAAACATTAATTACTTAATGGTTGGTATTTAGATGATGGTTCAGTTGGTGATGTTCTTTCAGTAGTGATGGAAGATATTAGGAAAGTGTTAGACTTTTGTGCATTGTCAGGTTTGCCACTGAATGCGAAGAAGTGTGAGGTTTTTTTTGTTAACGCTTCTGAAGGGGATAAGGCTAATATGTATGCTGAGATATCAGCTTTGTTGCGAGGGATAAAGGAAGTTGATGTCCTCCCTTGAGATTTTAGGTTCGCCGATTTTTGAGTCAGGGTTAGAGAGGATGTTTTCTTCTAAGATTGAATAAATAAAGGTGATGTGCGAACGTTTGAAGTTGATGGACGTCCATCCGGCTTTGTGCGTTTTTAGGAAGTCTTTAGGAAGCTGTAGGTTTAACTATTTGTTGCGTACTTCTAAGGCATTTTCTCTGAGTACTTGTTTGAAGAATGTAGATGAAGTTTTTCGTTCGACGCTTGAGGCGATTGCTAATGTTAGGCTGTTAGATTTTTCTTGGGATCAGGCTACCCTGCCGTTAGCTCACGGTGGATTAGGTATTCGGAAAGTTGAGGAATTGGCGCTTCCTGCGTATCTGTCGTCTGTATATTCGACGTCCAGTCTGTCTGATGAGATTTTGAGTAGGTTTAATATTAAGGTGGTCGATGATAGTATTTTGGGATTAGTAAGTTCGATTCCTAGTGAATTTGTTCCAGGTAGTGATGATGAGAGGAAGGTACAGAGGAATTGGGACTCTCCGTTGGTTAATAGCAAGTTTAGTGGGATGTTTGAATCTGGTGAATCTGTTGATCGTGCGAGACTGCTTGCGTCATCTACTAAAGAATCTTCAAAGTGGCTGCAAGTTGTCCCGTCGAGTCAGCTAGGTTTGTTATTAGATAACAATGCTGCGAGAATTGCTGTTGGTCTGCGTTTAGGATCCCAATTATGCGAGGTTTGCATGGATTATCATGCAAGCTTAAGACAGGCATAACGCCGCGACATGATTCTGTAAACAGAGAGTTTTCTCATGCTTTTTCTGCTGCAGATTTTCCAACTCTGTTACAGCCACCAGGAATTTCTAGAGATGACGGTATGGCAACAAGTGAATCCACTCAGAAAGATGTCTCAAGAAATGAAATATTTTAATTTAAGACCGATCAAATATGCTTTGCTTTTTATACATTTCTGCTTAAATACAGGGATTTCTTGTCAATAAAATCATTCAATCTTATGGACTCAAACTACAAACAATTATCTTGATTTAATAAATAGTTTCCCATAAATTGGTGACCCCGACATCTGAACAACCGTTCACAGTCATCAGTCAGTACAAACAAATAGTTTATTCTACTGCTCCCAAGAAAAATTCTTTGACCTAACAGAGCTCTATAAACTCTTGGCAAAATACAATTTTTCTTTTAAAATCAAATAAATAGTTTCCCATAACGGTAAAAGACCTGATGGTATGACTCTAATTCCGTGGAGTCATGGTAAATCTCTTTTATGGGATGTGACAGTGCGTGATACGTTGGCTCCTTCATACATTGGTGAAACTTCTAAAAAAGCACGCTCAGTTGCAGAGAAAGCGGAGAGATTAAAGCATAATCATTATAGAAAACTTAAAGAAAAATATTTATTCACCCCGCTTGCTTTTGAATCTTTAGGTTGCATGGGCCCAGAAACAAAGAAATTTGTCACGAAATTAGGATCTTTGATGAAAAGAGCATCAGGGGAAAAGCGTTCAACAGATTATTTATTGCAAAGAATTTCAATTGCTATTCAAAGAGGAAATGCAGCATGTATTCTTGGAACGTTGGGAAGGAATAGAGTGGACGATTTTTATTTATTGTAATTTCTGTTTTTTGAAAAGATCGATTTTTTACTGGCTGTGCAATTTGAGCAGTCTTTTTTTCGCTTATCTTAAAATAAAAATAATTAATTACTTTAAAAAAGCATTTACCGGATTTTCCAGATTTACACATTTTTTTGTATTGATGGGTGCCAACTTGAATTACAGCGATACCTGCATACTTTTTCAAGCACTTATATTTTTCTCGTATGCAGATAGGTTTAAGGAAGACAAGATTTTTTCCCCACTCAATTCGGATCAAAATTCAATTTTATAGAGCCGACAGAAGTTTTAGCTGACGGCGGCTCCCTGGCCCAAACCAGGTCGATTCCAGCTTGGCAACATTGCGATTCGAGTTCGTGGCCGACCCACATACGATAATCAACCATAAAATCGCTTTTTACATTCAATATGAGCGAAAGGACAACTCGCACCAGACTAAGAAGGTATTTCGTCGGTGTTATTATTACTACACTTTTCTCAACATCAGTTATAATAACAGTTCATGCATTCAACCATTCTCACCGAATAAATTTTATTACTCAAGCCCTTTTATAGTCGTACCAATCCCCCAGATTTATCCAAAATGATTTTCATCTCAACAAAAAAAAGCCAACAACAAACATTTACATCAAGCGATTCCAGTTATTCTTCATTATAGTCCTATCCTGTCAGTGCTAAGCTTTAGTTATTCGCAGAGAGCACTACATTCATATCAGAACCAATATTGTAGGCAATAAATTTTCCTGGTTTTTTCATCAACAAATAGAGAAAATTCACATTTCTTTTTTGCTTTAGGTGTTTGCACAAAGGGTATACATGTGTCTTAAATAGGATGTGGCATGTCTTTTTCAATTAGTGTTTAACTTAAAACTTTTCCGAAATGCTGGCTTTTGGTAAGCATTTCAAAACAATTGAGAACAATAAATTTTCTTTTCCTCTTTCTTCCTCTTCTGCTCGCTTCTTTTACCGTATATGGACGATTAAACCATCGTTGATCATATTGCCTTAGAATAGTGTACATACATTCGGGTTGCGTTGGTGTTATATAAAATAACTGAAGAAGAAGAAAACTGTCGCGATTGGGAAATCGATTTTTAATAAAATTGAAACATTTATTGCACGCGGGAAATAGTTTTACTTCTTCTATTATAATAGTCCGTACGTTGTTGGTATGAGCAAATCTAAAATTCACCAATGTAAAGAATGTAAGCGTGTGCTTTGGAAATACTCGTGTGTTGAAGTAATAATTATAATCTCCTGTCTTTTCGTTTATCCTCGAACCAAGATTTTCAATTTACTCCTTAACTTTTTGCATTAAAGCGTTGTTTTCTTTGCAGAAGCCATGCAACGATAATTGGGTAAACAAGGAAGTACCATTGATATTAATGTTAGGCCAATCAGTCCTTTTAATGCCCGCATTGTACTCTATCCATCTATCGCATTAAAATGAATTCCGAATAGTTTCATGGATATGCTGTAATAGCAGAGTACATGTCCGAAACGTTCGTACAGGTCCAAAAAAAGAAAGAAAATCATTTATCCGTTTCCTTCACAAATTTACTACATTTATTGCATTTTCGGCTTTTCAATTACATCCACCGTGTCGGTAAATTCTATTCGAATTCAAAATGTTTGTACGGTGGTTTCTACTACTTCTCAAAATACATTTTTCGTTAATCACGTAATCGCATTGAATTCTGAGCTACACATACACGATTCACATATTTTTATGGCAACAAATGCCCATTAAAAAAAGATATATCGCCTCGTCGCCTTTCGCCTTGCAGTACCATGGTGGTAAGTTCTTTTAACAATTGTTATTGAATTTTATTACATCGGTCATATAAGTCATACTAACAATGGCACGTAGACTCATATAGTAATGAAATATGCCACGTTTAATAGAGGTTTATATAAATTGAGACATTCCACTTTCGGATCATAAAAATATGTTTTTAGGAACATTACTTACATTACGTTACGGTACTATTTTTCAATGAAAGTAGTTGGGTGGATAGTTTTGGAGATGAACGACCAAAACTCCCGACCAGTCGAGTTGAAGTTTTTAATGAGTGAACTTTGAGTAGTCAGCGGCCTCAGTATCATTTCTCCGTTTGATATTTCTTAGTCTCCAAACTCACAAATACACCTCGAATTTTTAATTATCATTTTTCGACTCTGGTAATTTAAATGACTATTGTTGAAGGGATTTTCTTGAAATGGTACACCTGGTGCATCACTATGTTCATCTGCATCCCGATGTATATAGTCTTACGGTTAGAGTTGTAGTGCTCATTTGTCGTCGTATTTTTTTTTCTTGTCTTTTCGCTCTCATGTAAGAATCATCACCTTTTCTGCCGGATCCGAATATATCATCTGTTATTCAGAGCGACAGCAAATTGTTAAAACAAATGATCTGTTGCTTCTTCCACTGACCTATTCTTAATTCCACACCCAATATACATACTTGTGCTTATCGGTAATCTACAGTATAACAAAAATGTTCAAAATTCTTATTTCAATCGTTTGATAATAACAAGCTTATAAATCAGATGCAAGCAGAAGTATTTCAACAATAACTCATTGATTCCCATTTCAAAATACCCACACTGTTGATAGAAGTGAACGGCATTGGGTATTTCGTAATAATCCACATTTTCCTACCCAGAGAGAGAGAGAGAGAGAGAGAGAGAGAGAGACGAAGAAAGATAGAGAGACAGTCGGGTATACATAACATTCATTCGAACTTCTTTTGAACAGGAACAGTTTAATTAACTAATTACCGAAAAAGCATTCCATTCATTTTGAACATGTATTTGTCTACATCGTGTAAAACCATTTGAAACGTGACTTTGCCTGCAAACAGGTAATATTTCTTGTGCCTTTGTGCTGCTATCATCATATATATTACTTGTACCTCGAATATCATGAAGAAGTTGATAGATGGAGATTCGAGCAAGTACCTACACTATAGCAGATAGTGTGTGTAGTGTATATATACTAAGCATGGTATAACTCGGTGCATGGAATATGTGTGTGCTCAAATTGTACAAATAAACATTAAACATGCTGTGCTTTAGTGCATCAATTTAATTAATGCCAGGGAATATATATATACAATTACACCATCATATGTGTGTGCGCTCTCTCACATGCGATATATACAAGACATCATTTTGATATATTACGGCCTCATCCAAACTATAAGCATTAATTTTCATCCGAAATTCCATATTGCATTATATTGTATCCAAAGATAATGTTTGCCTAAAACTTAAGTAACTTCTCTAGCATCCTTTTGTTGGAACCGCATTTGCACTCAATATGTCTGTCTGTCTGGCCAGCCATATCTATACACATATTCCGTTCGTATCCCAGCATCTATTTATTGTTGAAAGTGTCACATTGATTAATGGATTTCAATTCATTTGATAGGTTTTGTTTCCTTCCACGGAGAAATCGATTTACTTAAAAGGCAGCTGGTGTTTCGTTAAAGGTAGACACAATTTTGATGATGCTTACAATGCTTCTCGGATTTCGGATTGAAATTCTTGTGTATGTGTGCATGTATTTTGTATCTCGATGACAATTTGCTGGGGTCAGTTGGATAAATTGTAATAAGAGGTGTATGCCATTGAACCGTGTTGAAAGTCGTTCTGAAGAGTTGATGAGCCGTGAACATTTTATGGAAAGTTAGTCGCTACGAAAAAAGGTTATCACCATAAACATTTTACGCTAGAAATCGTTCTGAATCACTGTTAATCATTTTATAACTCTGCGAAATAATTTAGATCATTCGACCGATTGTTGCACCGCTGACGATTGAATAAGATTGATAATGAATGATGACAAGGAATAAATCGGACGTAAAGATTATGTGGTGTAATAGAAATGAGTGAACAGATTTGGAATCTATTGAAATTTTGTTTTTCAAATAAGATAGCAGCAAACAACCTCAGAATAAAATTCTTTCATGTCTGAAGAACATGTGACCGCTTCCGCTCATTTTCGAACTTTTAGATCTACAATTATCCACTGTCCAGCAACCATTATCAAAATGTACTGAAATTATCTCCGTATCTGATAATGGACACTGTTTCTCCGTATCTCGCGGTATCCACAAATATTCCCACACACTGTGATTCGAATTCACAATGCTACAAACGGCAGCCCATTCGAATAAGATTTAGCTGCTTCGCAGGCGACAATTTTATCTCGCGTGAGACCTATCTGCGATGATAAAACTTTCCACTTTTCGAAAAACAATTTTTTTTTGTGAAACAGCAAGATAAATGCAAAATCCTATTTACGTTAATGGACAGTGAGATAGCAAATGGAAAGTACAAGCTTTGAGTCATACTCTAGAGATATTAGCATTTATTCCAAGAAAATAAAGGAGCTAAAGACATGAGAATATCTATGAGTAAGTGTTACATAGAAAGCGAATTCGACAAAATAATTTTTTACCTGCCACCCGAAGGTTACAAGAACACTTAAGGAGAAACTTGAATTCGTATACTGTTGTAGCCACTCGAACTTCGCCAAGTTCATGCAAACTCCAAACAGCACAAAGCTATCACACTAATGAACACGACAATAAACAATTGTAGAAGACAACAAGGTACCGATCTTAAGTCAAGGTCAACAACCAAGAAAATGAGATATTATGCTTGAGATGCAGTCGCCAGAGTGACAGGGCAGGACTGAAGGAACGTCCGAGATTGCATGATTCTAGGCCTGTGTTTTGATGGATCGGGCTAATTCCTATAAAGTTAGAACACTATCACGATCTTTTAAAATACAGAGCTTTACTCGAAAGGCGACATGGTGGCGCTGATATTACATGGACCCACACCCAGACATATTTATAAAAGACAGCACCACCATTCCATCTCTAGAGTTTAACGCTACGGGTTAAAATATTCCTTATTTTTATCCTTCAATTTTAATACTTTATTTCGGTCAACCGTAGATGGTGTGCACAAAATCAAGCATTGATATTAACTGCAATACGTCCATTATGGGTATAGTTTCTTATTCTCGTCATTCCCTGTCGCTGTTGTGCCTGGTTATCACTGCAATGACCACCTGCGTTGTATTGCCACGACCAAGTGCCTGCATATCCATTGTTGTAGGAATGATTCCACAAAGCATCAACTCCTTCGTTTTCAGAACAGGCCGAACTGAATTCTCCGATCACAAGGGGTTTGTTAAGTTGGAAGTTATTCGCGTGTTGCTGTTGAGTACATTTCACTTGTCATTGAAATATTGGATCGCAAATTTTGATATTTGAAATTTACTCTGAAAGGTGAAGCATTGTTCCATCGTCCTTCCCAAGAATATGTGTGAATCTGGTCAAAGCTAAGCGTTCCCAAGGGATCACCTCCAGCTTGAATCAAGCAAGTGTCTTTGTAGTAGTTGTCTGAAAATGAAACCAATAATGAGAACTGTCTATTGATACCATGATAACAAATACACTCACGCGTATTGCCAAAAGCATCGGTTCTAGAAAGTTCTGACCATGAACCGGTAGATACAAGCGCCTTGGTGTCCGTTCTTTTAATTGCTCCTGCCTGTCTGTTAATGAAACGTAAGAATCTGAACATTGGGATACCAACACCAGTCCAACCAGCTCCTGTACCGGTAAGAATAGTTGTTGAGAAACATGGGTTTGCATCAGGTGCGATCAAGACTGAGCCCTCTGGTTCATTCATGATTTCCCATGAGGCTAGTGCTCTTTTTGTGCTCAATGCCCTAACCATAGGCTGAAAAAATTAGGAATTTAATATTTTACGCTGTTACCTGCACTGCTCAAACTTACAATCAGAGAGTTGTCAATGAAGCTCTGAAGTCTGGCATCATCCAACAATAAATCGCGATATCTCTGGTTTCTCATTAGAGCCCCATTCCACAAAACGGGAATAACGAACACATTATTAGCGGCAGCGATATCCAAAAATCTGGACATGTCATTGATTATAGTTCCAAGTCGATCGGGCGCAATAACGAAACCATTAGCATTGAATTCAGGTGTGTGCTCTGCCTCGATGTGAATCCACACTCCTAATAAACCGAACAGGCGTTACACCGTCAATTCTCTCAAAGGGTTCCGATTAAAATACATACTCAAACAGTTTCCACCAGCTGCGCTAATTTCTCTAACCCATTGCTCAAGTACAGGTCCACTAACCGAATACTCATTATTCCCGAAATCCCAAGCATAGCGATACCAAGCTAAATTCGGTCCCGATAAGTGGACGTGTTGACCAGCAAACATGAAATTTCTTCCCTGCACACTCAAGAAATTACTTGTTGCGTAGTGTACGCAAACGGCTAGCAAAAGTAGTCTTAGAAGCATTTTACTGTGTCACGAAAAAAACAACTGAGATATGATGAGTGTTCAAACTCGTATTTATATATTTATCGTTATCCGAATACGTTCGAGAGTACATCTTGAAAGCAATCCGCTGATAAAATGGAAAATAATACGGAGACCAGAGACCCACTATGGTATGATACTTAAAATCGTATCAAGTTGATGGTTAATCTTTGTCTTTGATACTCAAATCAGAGTTTGGAAAACCATTTCTGTGCATCAAGACTATCTCTTCCAAGTGCGCATCATTTGTCTGCGTGCTTATTATCTATTGAAATATTTTGGTTAACGTGTGAGTCGGCAAGGTGCATTACAGGTATTTATACATTCTCTGTAATTAATAGTCACTTGCAGACAAAAATGTTTTAAGGCCATGTTAAAGCGGTTTACTATCGCAATGTTTACATGCGATCAGAGAGATGCTAAGATAACGGCCGTCGAAACGGCGTCCCAGCCGTCATATTAGCATCTCTCTGCATGCGATGTAAGGAAAATTACATTTTATATAACGACTGTAATAACACATTATGGTCAGGATCTGGTGACAGATTGGCAGTCCCGCCTTCAAATAGAACTTTTGAAAATTTTAACAATTTTACAATAGTTGCATGACATAGAAATTTGAAAAAACTAACGCCCAGCGTAAACAAATTTAGGAGCTGATTGTGGTTGTTGGTTCTATTAACCGTCTACAGACGGAAAACGTTTCTGAATTTTTACCATCGGATCTATTACTTCAATTTATCTCAATATTTTCAATTGGTTGATTTCAACTATTTTACGTGTTACGGCATGTTTCATTTTCATTTACATTGCATAATCACGTAAAGCATTGTACTTACGAGGTTCCAAGTTGTGTATTTGACAAGTGGGAAATACAGCCCTCCCATTAGGGTCGGGCTGTAACACCCCACTTATCAAATACACAACTTGGAACCTTGGAAGTAATATACTATTACTTCAATTTGTTGAACACGCTTCTTGGAATATAAAACCGTTATTAGAGTTTGTCGCTCATTCCTGAATTAGTTATCGATAACAGATCTTAGCCAATCGTAACAGACTGGAGGAACTACACCTGTAACGAGCGTAGCCTTCAGTTTGTTTTTGGAAAAAGGAAAGCATAGAGGATCGCTATGAGGAAAGTTGTATCAAATGAAGATGCTGTCACAAAATTTACTATTTATTTTATGGTATACGACAGTCACAAGTAGCGTTCTATCCATGATGCAAAATATGAAACTCTTGTATAGACGCCAGGTACGTTCGGTCTGGCACAGCCTGTTCCAAATGAAACAATACCAACCAGTTTTTTACCCAGTGTGACCGGACCGCCTGTGTTGAAACATGTAAGACAGATTACCGTCTGTCTTCTCAACGGGCGAAACGCATACATACGAGACCAAAGCAAAACTCACCTGAGTCACCTTTACATGAATCCTTGCCGCCAGATTCTAATCCGCAACAAAACATCGACGGTAAAATTTTAATTTGCGGTCCGTAAATTTTTTTGCATCGATCGTTGTTCATTGCAGTGACTTTAACTGCTCGAAGAGTGTTAGATACGCCACACGTTTCGCATATGAGACCCCATCCGTTGACTGTAACTTTGGATCCTTTATGTAAAACTGAGGGACTTTTGTTAATGCCAATCATAGAAATTCTGGATGACAAATTCAAACGTTTTCTCAGAAACAGTATGGAAATGTCGTTTTGATGCGAATAGGGTTTGTATAGCGGATGCTCAATGATTTTCGATGTTCTTCGAGTTTGACCCCCCACCAACAATTTAGCGGTTCCAGCGCGTATTACAAATAGCTTTCGAGTACGACCTACTGTACAGTGAGCTGCTGACAAAATTTTCGTTCGAGAAATTATGCTGCCTCCACATAATCCGTCTTTATTATAAATAACTTGCACAATCCATGGAGCTTTCTTAATAGATACTTTATGTCCACCAACAATACGATGATTTGATTTGTCACTCAAAAACCTTATTTTGCTTGGTGACGACCCAGTGAACTCTTCAAAAGGAAATTTAAGATTTCGATTTAACTTTAAAACAACTCATACTAACCTAAGACGTTAATCAAAACTGCGACGAGAATCAGTGATGAATTCATATTTGAAACTGATGCATGTGGTGACTAACGTCTCAACTATTTATTTAAATTCAATTGCACTGCTTGCAATTCTTAACACATATTTGTTCGCCCATTAATCAATCTGCAAATATTTATTGGGACATTGAAAAAGCATTGGAATAACTTTGGAAGGTTTATACAAATTTTATCTTTACCACAGGTGCCTAACCGTGTTACACAGTAGTTTATTTAAATGAATAGCTAATTATTGAGAATTGTAATTATCAAATGTTTTTCTGTTATGGTTATCAAATTATGTTCGTAAAAAAGACGACCAACGTTTATAAACTAGTGTCCCCCTCGGGTAAACTCCTTCGATATTGGAGATATTCTCGATACTCTGAATTTTCCAATCAAACTCGAAAACAGGTGACAGTGCTAGGGAAAAACCCAACCTCTTGGTCGTACCTTTGTACATGTATATCTCTGGTGAATCATAAACGAAATAAATTTTAAACAAGAGAATTTTCTCTTTAGTTATATTTACTAAAAAGCTAAGATATTCTGTTTTACGGTCTAAAGAGAACATTCACAAATAAGTTTTTATCCAATTCGAGAAATAAGAAACTCTTGTATAGACACCAGGCACATTTGGTCTGGCGCAACCCATACCAAATGAAACTATACCAACCAGACTGTTACCCAACGTGATCGGACCACCTGTGTCGATAAATGTACGGTAAATTACGGAATCGCATGCAACGGGACTAAAATAAGACTCACCTGAGTCACCTTTACATGCATCCTTGCCGCCACTTTTTAATCCACAACAGAACATTGAAGGTAAAATATTAGCATTCTCTTTGTAGATTTGACGGCATTGTTCGTTGTCAACTGTAGGCAATTTAACTTCTTGCAGATTTTTAGATGGACTACTGCAGTTTTCACATAGTAAACCCCATCCGCTGCTTGTTACTTCGGTTCCATGAGATAAAACTGAAGGGTTTTCGTTGATATCAATTATAGCAATTCTAGATGACAATTGTAAAGGCGCTTCCAGGAACAATATGGAAATGTCGTTTGCCACATTATTGCGACTGTATTCTGGATGTTCAATTGTTTTCCATACGCTTCGAACTTGGCCACCCTCGTTATATAAAGTGGTTCCAGCTCGTACCGTAAACAAGTTTGCATTGTGGAGAGTTGTACAGTGCGCTGCTGACAAAATTTTCGTACTAGAAATTATACTTCCAGCACAAATGTAGTTGTTCCTATAATTGAGTTGCACAATCCATGGAGCTCTCTCAATTGGAATTGGATAGCCACCGACAATACGAGAGTCTGTTTGTTTAGTGATAAATGTTACATTGCTGCTAGACGACAAGGCGAACTCTTAAAAAAACGTTTGAGATTTAAGCTTTTAACGGTAAGACAATTGAAATTTACCGACGACGTTAAATGCGACTGCAACGAGAATCAGTAATGACTTCATATTTGAAACTGCCCTATTTTGTGTCTAGCGTGCGAACTATATTTATATATAACTCAATTGTAATACTTCAAATTCTAAACAAATATTTTTAAGCCGTACCTCCATATCTATTTAATCTCAAATATTTATTGGGAATTCACGAAAAAGTTTGCAATAAATAACTTCCTTCACAGGTAGAATAACTTATAAATTTTACAGGAGGTGATCGATCGGGATTTTTTTAACTTCCCCCGCCCCGTGGAGATGATTGGGCAATTTCTTCGCCCGCAAACCGGTCCGCTTAATAGATAATTTTTTTAACCATGTCATTTCATGCCCACGATTGTTTTAAATGTCCACTCACAAAAAACCACTGATAAAAAACCCCGAACCCAAAACTACTCCGTAAGCGATTTAAAACATTCACTGCGATCTCAAAATATCTGACGTTATCAGGAACAAATCTAAAAAATAGGAGCAAATTTCGGGTGCTTGTCCAGTTTTTTTTTCCTTCAAATGCAAAGACGGTAATACTAACGTTAAATGTATGAATGGAGGAATGTCCATAGAGAGAGTGGGACTGTCATCTAAAAAAATTTACCTGACGGATTTTGATAATACGTATTGCCTGCGTGAAGCGGTTGATTTCAGGACTCCGGTAAAGTAATTAGTTTTTCAGTCAGACGTATATCTACTGAGCGATAAGACTTTGAAATCATGACATAATCAATAAGAAGAAAGTGTTTAACCTGTTACAGACGGCTAGCCGTCTTTGTCATTGGTACCTGGCTGTACGTTACATTTTTAACGTTGCGGTACTTGCAACAGATCATCAAAGTACCAAATGAGTCAGTGTAATGTATTGTAGTGTGCTCGTGGACTTGTAATTTGAAATGAAAAATTGGTGCACGGGTGGGAGACGACCATCTGACTAATGAAGTTTTATATAGCAAAGCGCATGTTCAAAACAAATGAAGTAAAAGATTTTTTAAATCAATCTCTCAAAATCTTCGATCAAACGAAGTAATAGATCACATAGTAAAACTGTTAATATGCTTGCCGTATGTGACAGGCGTGACAGGTCAAGCCACTCAACACACAATATGCAAAATTTGCAAAGTTTAGATGCATCTGTAGCATAAAACGTTGTTATGCAACTCCGTGCAACGTACTTTATTACATGTTTTCTCTGAAAATATTCTATATAAAAATGAGTTACATTTTTTTCATGATTCGCTTAACATGAATCCATGAAGGTGTGTTCTCAGTGGCCTAAGTGTGTGAGGTTTGTTTTGTTATTCGACAAAACCAACACCTTAGCACATGAAAATATTCTGTCGTAGTTATTTACGCTTGCCACAGAATATCATCGATGGCATAGTTTTTGAAATTTCAACCGTCGGTGGCTGTTGTTTTCTGATGTATAATTTTCGGTCATAGAAATCAAATAACGATTCATTTTGCCTTTACTGTTCAAATAGCCTTTAGCGATTAAATTTGCCAATTACCGTACGGATTTAGCGTTTGTGTCTAGCATTCAGCGTTCAAAAAATCAGACGTTCTCTAATATGAAACAACACGCCAGGCACTTATTACAAGGAAAATTTCGATTGGAAATCGAAGAAAAAAATTAACGAAAAGTAAAACAAAATTAAATATAACTGAACAATCAGTGTCGTTATGTTGATAGATCGATTCACAATCGATTTATGAACGAATTTCTTGATGATACATGATCGTAGTCAAAATCTTGGGCCACAGATGCACAATTGATTAAAACAGAATTGACGAAAGATCGTACTTCACATTTCCATTTAATCATTTGAATGGAAGACCAAATAAAACTTTACATTTTCAGAATTTTGATTCTATGTTTTAACATTCATGTAATCCAATTCACGGGCTTTTGCGACCATAGCAACAATAGCGTCTCTGGTTTCGTAGCAATTGCGAAGAATATGTTCAGGCGGTAAAACAAAACCGTAACCCAATCCAATAAACTCAAATGTATAGGCTAGCGGAATGTCGTATTTGTCGAATGCCCAGTCGACACTTGTTCCCGATGCAATATCTGTAAAGTTAGTGGTTCAAGGTGTGATAACGACAATTAAACAAAAAATCTTCGTACATAAGGTGGTTGATGTTGGACCGACTCTATAAATGGTCCCATTGCGGTTAGCAAATCCTGCGCCTCCAGCATTTCCAACTTCAGTCTAAAAGCGAAAGTTAGAAATGTCATTCACATGGTGGTGAAAAAATACATACCAACAGGTCGTGGTAATTGGACGGCTCATAAGTATGACCATAGGGAAACAGGACATATTGGCCTTGTGAATGGAATGATAAATACATGTTGATTCTACTGGCTATTGGTTCGAGGAATTCATATAGAGCAATCGTTTCTGGCTCAGAAAATGGTGTTGGACCGGCAAAGGTTTCTGAGCAGGGATTGGATGATGCACCGTTGTTTACTAAACAAGTTTAACGGAAAAATGTTGATTCGTTATATTATATCGGTAACAATATAGGTATGGATTGTCGATTGTAGTATTAGGACATGGGAACGCGAACTGCACAAGACGCTTAATCAGGTCTAGAACTGTCCTTTTCTAGGTCGATGTTCAGTGACTTGTCAGTGGCAACAATCGAAGTCTAAACTTCTGGTTAAGTATCTTGTGCGATAGAACAACAGGCCGAACAGAACCTTCATAAAGTTCCCATGTTACTCAGAATCAAACAAGTTTGTACTTGATCTGGACACTCACCCAGCCATTGAAAATCGAAATTTCGATTGGCATCGGTTCCGAAACAAATAGTGGCGTGATTCTGGCGAGTTTTGCGCCACAATCGATTCTTAAAAATATCATGAAAATAGATTAGACTGTCGTTCAGTCGTACGCAGATTTCAAAATATTTACTGTTGTATGTGTGTAATGGAACCCATCTATGTTAAACACTGGAATGATGTACCAAGTTACATTTTGTGCAAGGTCCTGCATTTCCGGTTCGGTCGAGGTCAAAAGTTCGTTGATAAACCAAGTCGCTGTTGCCGATGTAATCCATTCTCTAGCATGTATATTCGATTCGATGAATATGGTTGGATTGTCCTTAAACAATTGTGTTCCTTGGCTTAGTCGAATATTTCGTATTCTGAGAAAAGTTCTCCTACCTCATTATGAGATATTTTAACACCACGAATCGGTCGACCTTCGTAGGTGTAACCAATTACATAGTCTGACAAAACGTCTGGATACGCTACCAACAATTCATCCAACCAATTGTATATCTCCGTGTAATTATTGTAGGCCGTCCAGCCAAAAGCACTGGGTTGTACTACTGGACTTTCAGCATCGATTAAACTTTAGGAAAAATTAATAGAAAGAAAGTCAACAACCAACTCATTGTGCAAACGGCAAAAATATCAGTCGTCCTACGTTTGAAGATTATCTATCTGCAGTTCGTGGTTAATATTGAAACTGTTCATTATACCATGGAATTCATACAGTTTTTGTGGAGGCACAACTACTTCAACGGATTGACCGGCTGTTGGTGAATTCCAGAATTTGTAATCGCCGTTCGGTGTTTCTTCAAGTTGTCGTAGAACATTCATTTGGTCCTTATTTTGAACATTCAATTTGTAGACTTTGTGATGGTCGAATCTCATTTTTTCGGCAGAGATTACGACTGCCACGAGTAATAAGACGAGACCACTTAACAGTTTCATTCTATAAATAGAAATCCGATGCTGTATTTGATGATGTAAAGGCAATAGATTCAACAGAAAAAAAAATATATTTACGGTAATAACAGTGAACTTACATCAATTGATGGTCAAATAGCGAGTATGTGATTTATTGTTATTCAACAAGCTTATATAATCGTTTTGATAAAAATTATCTACCAATATTTACGAAATCTACTTTTTGTAGGTAGGTAGGTTGATTATCGTCAAGTCTTGGAGGTATTTGGACTCGGATTTTTAGTCAATGCAGATAAAACACTTGGATCTTTCAAATTTTAGAATTAGAAAACATTTCGAATTTCGAGAAAAACTCTACTGTAAAATAAGTCTGACGATTGCCTTCCATCCCTAGCCAACATTTTGCTATTGTATTTCCTCAACGTCAAAAAGATGTTCTTCTACAGAGTTGTTGTTATTAAAATTCTTTCGTACGAGATAGAAAAATCAATTTACCTTTATCTTACATACGGCCGCACGACAAATGCAAGAAAAGTTCGAGATCGACAAGAAAATGCACTGTAAATTAAGAAAATATTTCCTCGCTACGATCATTAAATCTAGTACTTCTTTAGTTTAACTGTATTTTTCTATATAAGAGTAAGATAACCATGGTCAGACCTCCCTCATAGTTTTTTTTTTTTTTGATACCAACATTGAAAAATGATACTTTCGCCCCGCATATGAAGGGCGAAAGTAAAAAAATGCATCCCACGGGGAGAAAGTACTTAACGAAGAGCGAACGCAACTGAACGAACAGCGAAAGTGACTGACGTCACAGAAAATGAGAGAAATGAGTCGAGTTGTCAACAAAATCCGCTCATATTATGCAGAATACTTTGATCAAAATTGTAAAACACTGTGCGCCAGTGTTCTTATTGAAATTAGCATACAAAGTTGATACTTTTTGTTACTGAATGATTTGTTAGTTATATCTTAATTTTTGTGTGTGTTATTGTTGTGATAGCTAAATTATTACATTTTTCATATACCAGGGGGCTGCCGCCCCCTGGACCCCCGCATTTTCTGGCTAAATGCCTTTTTATTTCAACATTTTGTTGCGATGTTTGCGATACGTATCAATTTTCAATGTTGGTATCAAAAAAAATAGTATGAACGACTCGGGGCAAAAGTAACTCTCGCACACGGTTGAATTTTTTTACTTTCGCCCCTTGTCATTCAATGTACTATTTCATCTATCGATAACAGATGATTATATCTGTGTTGTAGTATTGTGTTTTCTTCCTTTCTTCGTCAGATCTTCTAGTATGCATGAGTGTTTAGTAATTAAATCTGATCTGATCTGATCTGAATCTGATCATAATTAATTGATGATTAAATTTTTCGTGTATAAAACTCCAAAAAATGTGTATCCTGACATTTTCATTTACCCCAAATGTCAGCCTTTCCAAGAGAAGGCGGTAACCTAGATTGGCGCAACGACGTGAAATACCCACCGCTCTTCGACTCTACAGATATTTCCGACCCTGAAATGGAGAAAATACTGATTAGCACTATAATATTGAGTCTATCGATTTCAACAATGAAACACAATTTTTATATAGACTGAAGCTTTTTAACATGTAATCTATTGAAAATTGGGATCTAATCTATAGTTAAGACAACGAAAAATACTTTTATTTTAGAAAACAAGTTATGGTAAAGGTGTGTCAAATTGCGTTGTTTTGGTTTAAGAAAGTTAGTATAGTAATGATCTTTGGCTAGCTACACCACTTTGACAGAATTACCTTCTTTGTCTGTTCAGATAGAAGGAAAGAATACGGTCAAAGTAGTGGAACTGGTTAAAGTTATGTACTTTTTCTGCTGTTTGATTCAAAATCTATTACTTCAATATTTCAATTTCCTCGCTTATTCTTTTCGTTGCTGACGATAATGAGGAAGTCGCTACAATTTTAAGTGGAAGCGTAATCTTTCATACTTACTTCACTCAGTACCCTTTAAATTACCATAAATTAGAGTTGGACGGGACAACCATAATTCAATTTCATTAGAGTAAACAGGATACAAGTATAAGCATCCACAAATCTCGAGACATTTCAAGTTACAGAAGCTTTAGCCATTGTCTTAATTTAAGCTTGAGTTTAGTTCTTGTGCCGGCATCCTTCTTAAAATTATCATTTTCCAGAGACAATAGAAATGCTCACCAAACAAATTACCAATCAATCTTTGTGACTGTGATACAATCGAAATCCTCTTACAAAGTTATTGAATTATTATTATTGATATTATCGCACATTCCCTCAAGAACACACGTCGTTCTGATAAATTGATTTTCGACCGCAAATTAACAACCATAAATAATCCTTAAATTTAATTAGCAATTTCATATTCACAACAACTGGTTTAACACCTCAATATTTCGGTTTTCATTTTGAAAACAATTTTTTTTTTGAACACCCATCTATATAGCAATGCATGCAATAAGAAACGAACGACTAATCTTTTGTTTTAATGTAAATTTTCCCCGAAAAAGATTTATTGGGTGGTAAATCTCATATAAGCCAATTTGTTATTTACCGACTGTAATTTTGCTCCATTCATACGTTTTTGTATGTTTTGCAATGTGTGTTATACAATGGAAATGCGAAAATCTTCTTTATATTTTATGGTTTATAAGAACCCTATACATAGATGGAGATAGGGTTTTATTGGAATGAAAGGTGTATAGGAATTTAAGGTATAGAGCTTTGAGCAAAAACGAAAGGTAGTTCTGTGCTATATATGTATACACAGCAACGATCCCATTATCCATTCCAATCGCAATTTCTATAAAATGGCAACAGAATGTTAAATTCACCGTGAATACAAAAGCCACTAGTAAATTTAATTAAATGAGATCAATAAGTTTATATTGCGAAGATTGAATCGACAGCATGTACATGAAAATGTTCGCTTGAAGGTACCTACCTAATGTGTATTGTTACTTACATTACTTTTAAAAGATTCTTTTACGCTGTGTGTGAAAGAGAAATTTCGATTGATTGAATTAGTTTCGAGTTCTGTCAGTGATGTTAGTCTTCTTCATCATTATTGTTGTCATTAGAATTCGATGTCGCGTTATGACTATCGATTTTCACGATTTTCACGATAATAAAGAAACAATCAAAATTTTACGTTTCTTTTACTTACCTGTATGTCGTTTATGTCACAACAAGTTTTCTAGCGCTATCAGGTTTAAAAAACTGTTGGTACGTTAGGTGGTCGAGTCATCTGGCTTACTTTATAGGAAAATGTAAATATGTTGAGAAATCAGTCAATCCCCAAGTGGTTAGTGAAGGTTGAGAAGACATATCTGGTCTGGTGATTCTGGTGAACTTTAAATAGAACTTTAGACCTAATACTATCGTCTTTAGAAACTGCCTCTAAAGTAGACTTTCGTATAACTGATAGAAGAAAACAGTAGAAGCAAAGAGGTAATAACAGATGGCCTTGTTTCCAACCGCGGAAGCAACGCCATCTGTTTTTAATTCTGTGCCTAAAAAACCTATAGAGCATTTAGAACTTGTCAAATGGATTCTGAGATATTTGTTATTGTCTAACTTTACGGTTACAGCGATGCCATTGGTAGATCTGTAAGTACATACCTATATGTACATCCTTATGTACAAAATTCTAATGAAAAGTGACAATGAAAGCAATCAATTTTTCAACACCCACAGATAGATGTTTCTCATTCGGCACAAACACATGTACGGCTTTGCGCACCTGGTGAATTGTACTATTCAACAGGTCCCACATTCCATTTTAATGATTGTGTATGGCCATATAAATGTAATTTACAATTGTAAAACATGTGGTAAGTCACGAAGGTCCAAATAATATTCGTTTCACTTATCTTCTCTCCGTATAAATGTACTTGATGCTGTTGTGTAATAGGTACTTCTATACACACGTAGACATGTACAATGAATTGTCTAGCATATTCTAAATAGCGCCATGGGAGGCATTTACTGTGAACAAATTTCTGTTTGCAGAATTAACAATTCTCATCTAGGAAATTGAAAGAGATTTGCAATTATCTTAAGATCTTTTTCTTATGTGGGAGCGTATGCATTGACGCGTTGGAGTAGTCATTGCTAACACACGTTTTCTGTAGTCGTTTTATAAGACTATATCGGTATGAGATAATAGCTATATATACCACAGAGTGAACATATGCACTAGATGGGTGGCCGTAGGCCAAGTGTGAAAATACACATCGTGTGTCTAAAAAACATTTCACAAAAAAAATTCAACGAAGATTTTGCTTTTCGTCACTATGCCATTACATTGACAAAAAAATGCTTTTCTTATTGACCTGCGCTCTAGCACTGAAATTCCTACTTTTCGTCACTGAGTTGTGAAAATAACTATTGCCACTCGGAGGTATAAATACCTATTTTCTCAACTCAGTGATGAAAAGTGAAACTTCTGTTGTTTT
Source organism: Bradysia coprophila (assembly GCF_014529535.1). Taxonomy (NCBI): domain Eukaryota; kingdom Metazoa; phylum Arthropoda; class Insecta; order Diptera; family Sciaridae; genus Bradysia; species Bradysia coprophila. The sequence goes on from NW_023503608.1 coordinate 8,090,111, forward strand.
TTGAGAAAAACGTTGTATGCAACTCAGTGCTAAATGCGTTTTTAGCTAAATACCTATTTCACATTTCGACTTTAGCCCGAAAACCACTGTAACACAAACCTCAACCTCGCCTTTGATCAACTAATGGTAGGAAAAAGAAATACCAAACTTTCTAGTCAATGCTCTTCCGTCATTTGCTTTGTATCTTTCACAGCTAATTTCCTGATTCGATAATTCTTTTGTTTGCTTGCGGCTAGAGAACGTTTTATTGCTGTATCGTCCAAGTTCCGTTTTTCGCATTTTCGGGCCGCAAGCAAACAAAGCACCGTACTGTCTCGCTGGGATCTTTGCTGTTGAGACGTGTGGGATTTAATCCTCGTCTTCCGCTTGAAGCACAAACTTCCCACACGTCTCAACAACAAATATCCCAGCGAGACAGTAATGTACTATTTTTAACCCCTAAAGCACTTAAAATGAATTGGCCTTGAAATACTATATTTGACGGAAGATCATGATTAATAATGTGGCCTGTCTGTAGTCTGCTCGTTTTAGCTTTCAATCAACAACTCGGGGAACGGATTACACAGACCGAATACTACGAGTAAGTAATACAAAATTCAAATTCATTTATTTTCTCATCTAAACCGAACATAATCCGGTTCGGTCATGAACCTTTTCGGGTTACCATAACCTTCAAGCTGGGAAAATATTCAATTAGTCGGTTATCTCAAATATCGACAATCCATAATTCCAATTAATCATTTTCATGGCTCGTATTACACAAGAACAACATGAAAGCAAGCCAACAGATACACTGACAAAAATAGGTTTAGTACTATACGGACAACAGAAAATAGTTCACCTTTCATAAACTTTCCTTCCATCGTGTATCCTTTTCCTGTTTATTTCTTCTTATTCTTTTTTCTTGTGCCTACACGTAATGATAATCATTTATTTCGAAAGTTATATGACGAATTTCATTATTACACAGCAGATTTTCTCGGCGGCCAAATATAGTGGTTGCCATTATACCCGGCATATACATGTGTAACTACACCTCAACTTGTATATATAGTTTTATCTGAAATAAAAGGTTAAGAATCTTGGTGGATGATAACACTGATAATCTAATAAATCATTAGCGTGATGTTTCATACAATAATTCCCTTGATCCACTTAACATCGGCCTTATCATCTTAATGATAAACTCCGACCTATAAGATATCCTCTTTTATGAACAACATAACATAGACAAGCCACTGCTGTTACAACTCATACATAAGCCGTATACACTCTTCAAAACTCCCCAAAGGCTTACACAACAACATAGTTTGAGACTTGAGTATAGTTTAAGTGGAAGACTTGGGTTGGAATATTATAGTCTCTTATGACTGAGGATATTTTATGTATTGAGATGGTGGATGGTGTGTATTTATATATATTTTTGTATTATGCTGTAAAGTTTGTGTCATGAACGAAATTTCAACAAAGTAAAATTGTCATATAGAAAATAGATTTTCCCAGAGAATATAATATGTTATTGAAGGGTTTCTTAATTGAGTTCAGTTTACGAGTTTTCGGTTCCATTATTGCTTTAACTGTTTTTCATCATTAGGTTTAAGTCATAAAAATATGTCTGGTTTTAAGATTCGTTCGAAAACGATCATCAGAAGTTTATTTTTTATTGATTAGAGTGTCTGAAAATATTTTCGATTTTATTGCACTGCATTTCGTGGTATAAAGGATTTGGCCTCTGAATCATAGCCACTTCTTTTGGTCGTCCAGATAAACAGCTTTGTCACGCAACCAATTTCTTAAACGAAACACAATAATCGGGTGCGCGTTGTCGTTTCGCTCATATTGAACGTCAAAAGCGATTTTATGGCTGATTATCGTAGGTGGGTCGGCCACGAACTCGAATCGCAATGCAAGCTGGGATCGGCCTGGTTTGGGGCTGGGAGCCGCCGTTAGCTAGAACTTCTTTCGGCTCTATAAAATTGAATTTTGATCCGAATTAAGTGGGAAAAAAATCCTGTGTTCCTTTAAACCTTTCTGCATACGAGAAAAATAAAAATGATTGAAAAAGTATGCAGGTGGCGCTGTAATTTAAGATGGCGCCCATCAATACAAAAAAGTGTGTAAAATAGACACCATGTCAAAAATATTTCATTTTATATTTTTTAATAAATTTTCAAAAATCTAAATTTCGTAGAGCGAGAAGAAGTGTTAGGCAGCGTCGGCTCCCTAGACCAAACCAGGCCGATCCCAACTTGCCAACATCGCGATTCGAGTTACTGGTCGACTATAATCAACCATAAAATCGCTTTTCACATTCAATATGAGCGAAACGGCTTTTTTAGACAACTCGCACCCGACTACAAGTCCTCAGTACGAATTTGGTCTAATTAAGGGTTAAATTTTAAATTCGTCATGCCACGGTCATCTTTCGATATTTAAAGCTAACAATCTTGAAATCCTTTCTTTGACAAATTGAAGAGAATAAATGATGGATCTTAAGTAAAGATGACTTTCGCGTACATTTTCAACCTCGTTTTTAACAAAAAGATATTGGTATAATACAGTGAGCGGCATCCAACTTTGTACTGAGGTTTACACCATACACCCCATCTGATACTTATTCCTACAAATTCTTAGAAGGATGTAATACGCGCTTGACAGTGATAACAGTAGATTTCGTCCTTGTTTACAACTTTTTGTTTTGCCAATAGTGGTGTTTGCAGCTCGAGTTGAAGACGAGGAATACACAAACACAAGGAAAATACCAAAGCTCTACTCAATTACGTAAGTTATTTTACTCAATAAGCTTTCGGGAAATGAGTTTTAACGCTCTTGTCAATGAAGTAATGACTCATTTTCCGGGGGTTAGTGAGTAAAACCATGTAGCCATGAGTGTGACTGGAAAACGTTTTGAGTGTGGCCAAATGCGCAACGCTTCTAGAATAGAAAACCTGTTTTTATATGTCGTACGTACGGGTCTCCCGCAATACCGCCTGAAACTTTTCCTCTATTTTATATTGTTTCGTAATATGAAAACTAAACTGCAAATTCAACAACTGAACTGAAAATTGTTCAAAATTTAACTAAATCAACCCCTCCTCATATGTACACATTTTCATATATGTATAATGTAACGGCAAACACAATTTATTTATGTGTGTTATTTATGAGAATCGTTAGAACGAGAAAAAACCATTTTGGGAAATGTTAAAATAAAATAAAAAAAGAAGAAGAAAATGAAACGATTTAATTGAAATTAATGGAACCAATTTGGATTAAGTAAAAGCAATAGCCTAAAAAGAGATTTACGGTCCTTTGATGTTGTTTATTTTAATTTTGTTGAGAAAGTATTTTTTAAGGGATAATGACTGAAGTTTTTAATAATTTAAAGTTTGTTTTAGGATGGTTACGTTGGTGTATGCTTCATGTTAGTTTTTTTTTTCTTTATCTTTAAATATTTGATTTTCTGAATCTACAAGGGATTAATTGGTATGAAGGAGTTTTTCATGTTTTAAGAAAGATTTAACTTAATTAAAAAAAGACCGTCAGCAAATATTTTTCTACAGACCAGTCATTAGCTTAAAGCTTCTGTTAATGTCGTGTATTGATACACGTACAGAATATAGCTATTTTCGATCCATGTTTCGAAACAAAGACAACAAAAGCGAATGGACGAAATCGAACCAAATTTTACTCAACAACAAAGCAAAACAAATTTTGATAACATGTAATAAAGTCCTATTTATCTGCTGAGCGAAACATACCGTTGAATGATAGTTATTTGTTACCCTAGGGAAAAAAAGTTGGAAATTTAATTTCGAGGTAGTTGTTTGTGTCAGAGCTGACAAAATGAAATTTTCCTCTCTTTTCCCGAGGTTTACACACACAACGTTTTTCCCAACAAAGGCATCCGAAGTTTTCGCTGGAGTGAGAAAATAATTATCGCCTCCGTTGATCAACAGTTATTTACATAGAAGAGATAAGAAGTTGATAATTAGAGTTCTAGTGTGAATTTGGTTGATCCGAGGTGAGGCTGAGGTCAATAAACACACGAAAACGAGAATTTTTATTTTTATCCCGAGTTATGTAATGGATTTTACATGCCTTTGAAACTTAAACCAATTATTTTGTTTTCCCTAGGCAGGGCCTATTTTTCAAAAATGCCATTTCTAAAATTTCTCAAATTTCTTAAATTTCTGAAATATTTCTCAAATTTCTAAAATTTGAGAAATTTGAGAAATTCTGAATCTAAAGCGTCAATTTCGATTTTTTATTGTCAAATTAGTTAAATTTGCATACTTTATTACTTTGTCATCCTGAAATTCACTAAAAAATAGTAAATACTTACAAAAACACTTATAAAAACGAGTCTTCAAACTTTTTTTGGAATTGACTTGAAAAAAGAGGTCATTATTGATTTTTAAATCTTGACCTCGGAGTAGTGCGCAAGGTAAAAAAGTTGATTTTCAGACCCACATTTCCTTTTTCCTCATTTCCACCACTTGCCATTTTTAAGCACTCGTTAGGGACCATTCTAATAGTGCACACTCTATTTATGGGGAGCCCTTAACTAGTGCTTAAAAATTGAAAGTTTTGTGATTATGGTCGATTTGTGAAAGATTTTTTATTTTCATTTTGTAGAATCGAACAAATTTGAATCGACCGATTTTCAGTTGAAACTTCACCGGAATAGTTTTGCGCAAGAGATGAGAACACCAATGTCTTAGCAACAAGATGTTATGTACTCCAGGATGAAAAAGTTCAGTAGGGTATCACTATTCTAGATAAAAATTACTTCCATTTGAAAATGTGGACTATTGGGTTAATTTTTTTCCTTTCCCTTTCCCTATGTGGAAATCAACTTTCGCATGGGGCAGGTAGTAAACCAGAATACATTGGAAGCTGCTACGTACTTCATTAACCCGGAAACTACTTTGTGATACTCGCAAACTCATTTGTGGCTTTTTGAGCAACTTGCGTCGGTAAATGTTTTTCGACAAGTGTAAATGTATACATCTTAGAGTAATTACTCTAAGGTATACAATACATCGACTTCATTTCGGATATAAAGACTCTACATTTGTCAAAAAGACAGTTACAGGAACAAGTTGCTCAAAAACACACTTGAGAGTTTGCTTTATCACAAAATTGTTACCTCAGCATCCAGAGTAACCTATACTATTCAGATATTTGACAAAATTTTCTGTCGGAGAAATATTTGTACTCTACAGAACTCTGTATTAGCGGGCGATTAGATTTATACTTGAATTAATTTGATAGGTAAATTGCTTAAAAGTATGAATCACTTCTTAAAATGGAGCTTATTTGCCCACCAATTTAGTAGGGAAAAACTCACACTATCAAATATTACGTTTTTCATGTTGGGACCACAAATTTTACGTAATTCTGTTCGTAATTTCCTCTCTAGGTGTAATTACTCTAAGGTATACATCGACTTCATTTCGGATATAAAGACTCTACATTTGTCAAAAAGACAGTTACAAGAACAAGTTGCTCAAAAACACACTTGAGAGTTTGCTTTATCACAAAATTGTTACCTCAGTATCCAGAGTAACCTATACTATGCAGATATTTGACAAAATTTTCTGTCGGAGAAATATTTGTACTCTACAGAACTCTGTATTATGCGGGCGATTAGATTTATACTTGAATTAATTTGATAGGTAAATTGCTTAAAAGTATGAATCACTTCTTAAAATGGAGCTTAATACCCAGACTTGTGGCATTTTTAACCGAACTGACATACAATATAATTTCGTAAGTGGAAAAAAAAATTCAAAATTCAAAATTCAAAAATTTAATTTCTCGAAATATTGTAAGAAATAAAACTGGAGATTCTAAAAATAATTCACATATCCGAATCTAACTGACGATCCCAAATACAAAGCCATCACTTCTAACTATCCTATATCCTATTGACTCATATAATTTGAACCACGCTAGTCAAAATAGCCATTCGGAAAGATGCACGTATGCTATTTTACTGACAAATGTCGTCAGGTAATGAATCATTTCCCAGGGGTGCAAGGGAGTAAAATACCTTTTTTAAATTAAGTCATGTTGCATGTAAGCGTCCTGTAAGCACATTTTCACAATGAAGTAAAGTGTACGTTACCGCGTCCTGGCATGTAAATATTTTTTAGAAAGTACCTTTGAAATTACGTAAATATTTTCTTTATCATGACGAGTATGAAATTTCCAAAATTACTAAAAAATTTCTCAAATTTCTCAAACATTTTTGAAAAATAGGCCCTGTTCCTGGGTGTGTAATAAGCCACTTTCGACCCTAGGGAAAACAAAAGCATGTAAAATAACTTTGTTTACCTGCGTAACTAGGATAATTGACTTATTCATCCCGAATTGTTTGCTGATAGAACGTATACTATGATCAATTCAGTTGTAATTCAAATAAAGGTGGTTGTAATCGAAATTCGTAGAAAAATAATCGTTTTCTCGTTTCGCAGTAAAAATTGGGGATTCAAATCGGGGAATAATTGGAAATTTCAACTGTAATCTGGTCGCAAAGATTCGCTCTTGCTGTAATTTCCTACATTTTCCCCTTGTTGAAGAAATTTCTATTTCATATGTACAGTGTGATTGTTGACGCTTCGTCTGATAAAATTTCAGGTGAAAAATGTCAACTTTCTCCCTTCTGGGGAAGAAATAGTATATTTCGTACCTAGCACTAAAAGTCTTTCTGAAAGGACTTTTTATTTAGTCCGTGGTACGAATAATATTTTTCATATTCGACGGAGGAAAAAGTGCGATGAATTCGCACTTTTCGGGTCCAAGGTATGAAATAGATATTTTCTCCACCAAACTGTCACCTTTGTTTTTGTTTTAAAAAAATGTGTAACAAATTGTTTTTGTTTCGTGGAGAAAAACGGCAAAATAGGAAATTCGCTCGATCCGCTCTGGTCGCAGAACTTATCTCTTCTTGAAATTTCATATTTTTGTCCCTGTGTAAACAAATAATAATTTCACTCGAGTTGTCTGCCCGAAGTGTATAGACAAATTGTGACCGTTTCTGTCAGAAGCGAAAACTTCTATTTTCATACTTGAACCATTAAATTAATATTACCTAGTCGATAGCCAGTACTATACTGAAGAGTCGATGGAAATTTTATGTTCAAAACTCGAAAAGATTATAAATGAGCTCCCTCACATAATTGAAATTTTATAATCGCAAATTAATATTATTCAAATTGTTGATTGCTTCATGTATATAAGCGAAAATAAAGAAAAAAATATTCTTCTACTTCTTAAAAGCCAACTTAACGTTCCCATTTTGATATACACCACTCCATGTACTACTTTACATTGTTGTTAATTTCATAAAAAATGCGCCCTTGGCTCCTCTTCAGTTTTTGATTGAGAGCAAAATTCTTAAAATTAAATTGAAATCATAAAACCATTTTCCTTTTTGAGCCGATATATATTGTATTATAAAAACCGACGACAAAACATGATTTGCTCGGCAAAAAAGTCTTTGTACTCGTATAAGACGGGTATATGTATAAAAAAGGATGAAAAATCAAGGATTTAAAAGTTATAATATGGGTGGGTTAGTATATCCTTCCTATATTTTAGATCTTTTTTGCGAATAAAGCCATCATAACAATATTCGTTTTTAAATTATGGTCTCTTGTTGTACATTATTGAATTTAATTTATTCACCTATTCATACACCGGAGTTCTCGAATTTCGTTTTTTTTTCGTATACTCCTGCCGTTTGCCACAGAGAAAAAGGACGATTTTAAATCAAATTTCATATTATCAATGAACATCAGGAAGGGATTTTTCAATAAATCATTTTTTTTAGAAATACATCTACCATTCACCATTTACCTTTGATACAAGGACATCGTGATGAGTATAGAAAAAAAAACATATTTTCTATTCCGGATCGTATCAAGCAACATTTTCGTATAATCTGTCCTTCTGAAACTTTAATTATTCTCGTCAATCCGTTCAATATTGATATTATGACCGTCACGGATAGTTTTTTCTCGATAATGAAAAAGAATTCAGTTTTCACTCTTGTTACGTTCTTTAAAAGGTTTTGCCTTTGTTTGGATCGCCCTACAGGCACAGTGGTACCGTATTAATATTGTTCTTGGTAAGCTTGTAATAATATTACAATGTAATATGCATGTACCTATATTGTACACATTGAGTATTGAGTAGCCCGTAGATAATGTACGTTTTGTGCACATTCTGTACATTATTCAACATCCAACAGCATTGCACATCAGTGTTCATCTTGTTAGAATCGATATCTTGTACGAGGATCCACGTAATTCGCGTATAGTGTACGCATATCATATAAATAACAATTCAAACAGGACATGTGTTATAAGTTATAAAGGGACTAAAGGGATACAACTTGACTCATGTTTCTTTGTATTTTTTAAATTTTCATTGACTGATGAAACATCAAAGATTCGCCCAATATAAAATACGCACAAAGCAAGACTTGGTGCACACATTTATTTATTGTTGCGTTGAAAAAAATTTGTTAATAACAGGTTATGGGCCCAGAGCACACAGTGGATGGAGTTATAAAAAGAAGGTTCATGAAATGGAAGTAAAATTACGAAAGTTTGTTTACCACCTTCGGAGCAGCACTGAAGGGGAAAGTAAATTGGATAGGAATCTGCACGATTGGAACTTGGGAAACAATTGGAATTTGATGGACAATTGGAATAATTCGACGGAATAAAAGCCATAGCCCAGCTGACATTCATGTGGAAAATGGAATCGCAAGTGGTAGAAGGAATTGACCACATAGCGCGCGGTAATCTGAAGAGGTAGTGACCACAAAGCAGGAATTTGAAGTGGTAGAAGCAATCGACCACAAAACTGGAATTGGAAGAAAGGAAGTGACCTTAAAGAATTTTAAGTTGTAGAAGGATTGACCACAGAGAATTTAAAGTGGTAGAAGGAATTACCACAGAGAATTGGAAGTGATAGAAGGAACTGACTGCAAAGAATCGGTCGCGGTAGACGAAATAGACCGCATGGAAGTGGAAGGAAATGGAAACAGAAATAGAAGTGTAACGAAATGGAATTGAAATCAGAATATAGAATTCGGAAATGGAATGTTCAGTCAGCACAGAATTTTCAAATTTTATCGAAAATAGTCAACGAATCGGAATCTTTGGCTTATGTAAATTAAGCGGGGTGTTGGTTTATGTAATTTGATTAGCGTTTGGAAGTTAGTTACTTTGCTATTGCAAGAAAATAGTCAGTAAAATTCTTCTGAAGATGCTCTGTATATTTTTGTAAGTTCGTAATGTTATCACTACTACTGGAAGCTGGATAACTAATACAATTGATAACTGATCACTACACAAATATACCGCATACTTAATACTTATTAATCATATTCATCGGTGAAAAAATTGATATTTTCCCCACCTAATATCGTCTTGTTTAAGGGCCATTTTAAAAAGCGTCTTTTTTCAAAAATAAAATGCATTCACCCATGTCGCGCCGGACAGAAAGGTATTACACGCATTCACACAATATTATTTGGTTGTTTGTCCAAATTCAAATATTGTTTTTGGTATCAATAGCTCGGATGTTGAATGTTGCACGAATGTGTATCATAATACATCCATGCACAGTTATCCCAGCTACATATGTGCTATGTACACATAAATAATAAATCTAATTCCGTTTCGCAAAATGCAATTATACAATCGATTTACATATAAATTTCAACGCCAAGCTTAATTAAAGCACGTCGTTGCTATCCTCTATTTTATATGAAACGAAAAGTGGGTATGTTTATAACGTACAACTATAGATTGAGTAGCGCATAACACACCATTTATTTGTATCAAAACGTTATGTGTGTACAGTGGAAATCCGAGAGTGTGTTTATACATAGAACAAACATCACACATAATAATTTTCCATTCATAGTTCGGTGAATAAACCGTTAATGAACTCCAACAGTGTCACAATAAACATGATGTGGATGACTGTAGTGGAGGACAAACAATTTATTAATTTAGATATTCGACACTTTCGTTAAAATGAAGGCGAAAAATCAATCCACATTTTTTTGGGTGGGTTGATTGATCGTTCCTAGACCAGAATTCGTTAGAAGACATCTTTAAAACTAGTTTTTTCTTCGTTCGTTTTTGATCCTTCCAATATCTGCGCCTTGCTCTCGTCTTTGTGTTATTTTCCTTTTATCGGTAGACAGCGTCCAAATCCAGATGACAAAAATCCAGTCGAAAAAAGTTTTGATATATATTGATATATATTGAAATATTGATTTATCTGGAATTTATCCATGGACTATTTTCGGGAAAACATTTTCTTGAAATTTCCGAAATTTTCCCATGTTTTTCTAATTTTCTAAGAAAAAATGTTTTGGGAATAATTTGAAAAAAGTAGGAAAACTTGGAAAAATATTTTCCCAAAAATAGTCCCTGAATTTATCTCATCCGGATTCGGTCAATCAAATTTTTGTTTTACAGTTTTGTAATGCTGTTGACAAAATTAAACCGTAATTGAATTTATTTCAAATTTTAATTTAATTCTGATATTTTATTTTTAGTTTAATTAAATTCATCATTCCACATTTGGTTTTTCGTTTTTTTTTAAATATTTAATCTCTCAATTACACGTTTGACTATCCAGTTACAATAGATTAAAAATTTAATTTTATGTCGACTGTTGGTGCTGAATATCGAAAAGCACGGATGACGCCATTATTGACGAGATTGTAGTTTTATCTTCCAGCTTATTGGCACTTGAGGTGCAAGTTGGCAACACCATTCAGTAAAGATCACGATACGTCAAAAATATATGGAAGAATGATTGACATGACAACTCGTGATCTTTTTTTCATATGAAAATCACGCCATCTACAGTGCATCTCAAGTGCTAATTGGCACTTTAGGCGTAAGCTGGCAACACTATTTGCAAAGACCAAATGAGAGAAAAATTAGATAAAAACTCGTGATCTTTGATTTTTCATAGAAAATTGACGCCATGTGACATCTAGAGTATAGGTGACGGGGCGGCTTCATAAATTTACTGTAGATGGCGTGTACTTACTCGGGTATAGATTCCAGATTTTGTATGAAAAATTTATCGACTTTGCCAATAATTCTGTGGAAATTTCTTAACTAAACTCAAAACTAACTTAATTTCAAAACTAACTGGAGTGAAACCAAATGTTTTAATTATATTTTGCAAAGAAAATTGGATTATGATCGGATTTGAATAATATTTTAGTGAAAAACCGACACTATCTGTAAGTTTTCCATGCAAAATCTGCAATTTATACCCGAGTAAAGTGAGCTTTTGTGCTTTTGAGCTTTGGAATAGACAATTTTTTGTAAGGTTGAACATGGCCTATATCGGAAGTGACAATAAGGCAAGTGCAGAGAGTAAAAGAATAAAAACTATCAAACAATATCATTTGCCTTAATTGTATCGAAGATCAATGACGTCAATTATGATGAGTGGAGGGGAGGGAAAATAAGGCAATCTCTATGATCCATGTTTTGGTTACAATAAATATTGCGCCTTCGAAGGAGAACGAGAAGGATAAGGATAATTACCAAGACTTCTCACTTGAAAATCACCTAATGAAAAATTAGAGTTAACGAATGTCGAAATTAATAATATTGAAAATGTTTCTTAACTTTCATTTGAAATGAGCCACCATTTTGTCAAACAAGTTTTTTTTATTTTTTTTATTGTTCGTTTAATCAAATCAAGTTTATACAGTTTGTTTACAAATAATTCTTGTTAAAAATAAATTTACAGTCTGCCAGACTTTTCCAAATTTATGTATGAAATTTCATCATTTTAAGTAATACTAGACTTAAAAATTTAAAAAAAAAATTGAAATTTAATTGGAATAAATGAAATTGCAATAGGTTCATCACCTTGTAGATTGAAAAAAGCACGAAAAACAATCAATATTCTAAATTTTTTGAGTAAATACTTAACCTAGGGTTACAACAAAGTTTGCTGTGATCAAATCAAATTTGAAAGAAATCGTAATTCTCATAATCAGTTCGTATACAGTGGTCATTTTGGTGATACGAAATTACAAATAGGGATGCGGTTGTGTCTATAATGACAATAGCTTGGAATTATGACCTCCTAACAGCGAGTGGGGAGGTTTATAGGTACAGTTAGCAATTCTTTCTGCTGAAAAGCTGCCGAATTCACTAATAACGTTGTTATCATGTGAATACGTCTTGCTAAGCATATTCATAGCCAAATCGTACAGGTGTACGTTAAGCCTCGGCACTTTCGTAACTTTGTGCAGTTCTTCAGTAGATAAATACTTAAAGTTCGTTCTCGATCTTCTGAAATTGATTGCCATACGTAGGCATCTATTTTCAAAGACTTTTAACCTCCTAATCAAGTACTTTGGCAAACTATGCCAAACCGCGACGGCATAAGTTAGAACCGGCCTCAATATGGTTACATAGGTTTTAACTTTTACTTCTTTCGAAATGCCATTATTCACTTTCATGATGGGATACAGTTTATGTAAACCGGTGTTAGCTTTCAGAAGCATCCTGTTCACATGTTCGTTGTGTTTAAGGTTTGGTTGAACGTAGTAACCCAAGAAACGAACGCTATCCTTGAAAGGGATTTTTGTGCCATTCATTTCAATGCCACAAGCTTTTTCATTTTTGGGACGCCCGCGGTTGGACCTCTGAATGAAAAGAGCTTCAGATTTTTCCACATTTACTCTAATTTTCCAAATCTGATAGTATCTGTGCAACTTGTGAAGGTGGCTTTGTACATTTGACTTAGCTCTGCTCAGGGATAATCTCGTAGAAAAAGTACTTGTATCATCTGCAAAGACGGTCAGAGTAGTGTTCATATGCGTCGGCAAATCAATCATGAAAATGATAAAGAGTAAAGGTCCTAGTATGGATCCTTGCGGTACCCCATCATTCACTGTTATTGGGGCGGAGAGCTGGTGTCCCAACTTAACTCTGTAACTACGTCCTTTGAGGTAGGAGAAAATAATTCTGATGAGATAATCAGGAAACTTCAAGTTTATCAGTTTATATATGAGTCCTTCAACCCACATAGTGTCGAAAGCTTTTTCAATGTCTAGAAAAGCGGCTATTGTAAACTTCCCATCGTTAAAACCCATTATTGCTTCTTCAAATAACCTTATGAGAGCATGAACGGTAGAGTGCTTGCTCCTAAAGCCGAATTGGCTGTTTGGCAATAAGGCATTTGTGTCGCAGTATTGTAATATTCTTACATGCAGGACTTTTTCGAGTACTTTACTCAAACTGTTCAATAGACTAATGGGTCTAAAATTTTTTGCCTCGTTAGCGGGCTTGCCTGGTTTGGGTATCGGTATAACATGGGCTTCCTTCCATGAATCAGGGTAGTATCCTATGCTCAGAATACAATTAATCAATTTAGCGAGGAATTCGAGTGCAGACCTGGGAAGCTTTTTCAAGACAATATTTGGGATAGCATCCGGTCCATACGACTTTTTATTTTTCAAATTTTTAAGAATTATTCTAATTTCCTCAGGATCCGTCAAACGTAGCTCAAACAAATTTGACGATGACTTCTGAGAGAAGGAGATTACTTCAGACAAGCGCATCAAAATCTGGATCTCCCATAACTCTATTTTGTTTGTGGATCTCGTCGTACACTTTTGCAATAGCATTTGCCTTATCAAATGGATTACTGATAAGGGAACCATCACTTGCCTTCAGCTCAGGCACTACTTTTCTACCATCACCTAGGAGCTTGATTATATTCTTGTACATCTTTGTATTTGGTCTAATCTGTTTCAGCTTATTCATCAGAGTTTTGGAGTTTCTTTCATCAATACTATTCTTAATTGTCATGGCTAGGCTTTTGATTTCCCTCTTTATATCAGGATCGTTGAGTTTACGGCGAAAATGTGCCCTTCTCAATCTCTTCTTTTTGGCAATTAGGTCCATCAGATGTTGCGAGAAATGGTTCTTGCTCGTGAAACACTTCTTAGGGATACATTCATCCATTGCAGAACTAATTGCCTTGGTCAAGTGCTCAACACTCGAATTTATGTCATCGCAATCTACTACAGGTGTAGGATTCAGTGCATCATTCACTAGTTCTTTGAATCTCGCCCAGTTAGCTCCCTTGAACATGAACTGTTCAACAGGGGCATCGTAAGAGATTGAGTCATTGATCTTCAAGAGGTACTGAACGGGACAATGGTCTGGGTTGAGTTCGGTAACACTACTACTATCGACATGAACACCCTTAGCCAGGGCTAGATCTACAGTGCTAGGATTGAGTTTGCTTCTATAGCAAGTGTATGCATTAGGATGGATTAATTGAGCTAAGTCTTCATCAACAAGAAATTTGAATAGGGCATTGCCGTTGCTATTGTTTTCAGAATTATGCCAATAGCAATGTTTAGCATTATAATCGCCTCCCATAAAAACGTTGGAGTGTAAATTCATGAGTTTCAAAAGGTCCTTTTTCAAAAGATTTTTTGGACAATAGAAAGAATTGACAACCAGAGATTTAGTTACTCAGAGCTAGGCTAATGCATGTTGCTTCAGAGGCCTCTAGCAGTGGCGTATTCAGTATTTCATGTTTGATATTATCTCTAATCAGAATCGCGGTCCCCCCACCAGAATCCGATAGACGATCGTTCCTGTAGATCTTATAATTTGGAAATTGTACAAAGTTACTATTATTCAGCTTAGTCTCGCTTAACAACAACAAATGAGGTTGTTGCTCTATCAAAAGGTACCTAACCTCTTCCTGTTTCGCTTTACTCCTGATGGAGTTCACGTTCCAAGCTATTATCTTCAAAACGTCTCGCAACATACCTATGTGAATTGGGATAGAAAGTCTATAATCATTATTTTTTTCATCATTGGATCGTTCACCTTTTTGTATTCTGGCACGAAAGACTTGATTTTCTGCATAAGTACAGTCAAAGAACAGTCAAAAAGGCTGTTAATTTCATTAATTATAAAATTAAAACTTGTTCCTTCTTCTCCAGTTCCATCGTTAGACTTCAAAACCTGGCTATATGACACATTGCTTTTGACGAATGTACTTTTACTGGAATGAGCAGTGTTACTTTTGATTGTATTCAATTGATTTTTACCTGATTTTTCTGGCGATTTTTTTAATTTTTCTGCGTATTTGACGTAAACAGGACACTTTTTGTAGTTGGCTGGGTGGTTGTTGTTGCAATTCACGCAAGTAGCTGGTTGATCGTCTTCAAGAGGGCAATCACCCGGAGCATGACTATGCGGGCACTTAACACAGCGGTATTCAAGTCCGCAGTCAAACAAGTTTATTAGAGGTGATTGGGCAGCATATCAAAGCTGGACGTCCATACTTCCAACAAATGACCACTCACCCATATTTACAAGCCGGAAACAGGAAGGTGGCTATCGCTCTAATTACAATTTTTTTTACATGTGTCCTGAGATAATCGGCCGTACGAATCCATTTGTAGTTTAAATTAAAACAGCTGGTTTTGCTTCAGCTGGCAAACATAGTAACCTTTGTTCGCGTTGTGTTTAACGAGCTTTTCTCTTTGTATGCGTGTGTAATTAGACGAGTGGACCAACTTATAAATGTAGATTGTACTAACAATGCTACAGAGACCAGCTGTTGTTAGTTATGCGTACCAAAATAATTTAGGGACTGTATTGTCTCATAAGATTTCAAATTTCCTATAACAATTCTTGTTTTCAACTTTTTTGCTTACAGTCAGTGGAACTGCTGTAGCAGTATACATACTAAGGAATTTTTCTGTTTTTTTGAATATTGATGGTAATTGAATAAGTTTCAACGTCAGCGACCCTTTCCAATAA
This sequence comes from Bradysia coprophila, assembly GCF_014529535.1. Taxonomy (NCBI): domain Eukaryota; kingdom Metazoa; phylum Arthropoda; class Insecta; order Diptera; family Sciaridae; genus Bradysia; species Bradysia coprophila. The sequence continues at coordinate 8,105,977 of NW_023503608.1, forward strand.
AATAAATAGAAAGAGACACTGTTTATTGAATCCAAAACTTGTCCGTTAACGCCATTGTAAAAAACTGTGTGCCAATACAATATCTCAAAGTTATCCCATGCATAACAGTAACAATATCCAACATTCCTCTTCTTCTCATGCATCCAAATCATTTACCCTATTTCTGTCACCCCGATTTGCTCCCATCCACACTCCACTCTTTATGAACGTGGATGTCAAACGACTTACTGATAAAGCGTGCACTCTTTTCACGTCTTACAACATTACATCTTTTTATTGATTTTTGATGGCATAGCATTATAAAGTCAACGACATTGTCGCGTCGATTGTGTTTACAATTTGCAGGTCAATATGAAAAGTACATGGTAGAAGCTATGCTCTGAATCATTTTTTTTTCTCTTGAAAATAACTTCATGCATAACCGATGTTCACAAGCTTGTGAAGATAATAATCACTTTGTATACATCCTCCAGACGGATAATTCGTAACACTAACACCATTTTAGCGTGTATAAGTCATCATGTATTCCATGATATTGTCGGCAAATTTATTTGCTGGTATGAGTTCGATGATGGAATGCGAAAATGGAATATTTTGCATATTGCACAATCTCTCCGACGCCAGATAATTTTCACCATATTTCCCATGGATCTCTATGCATATGTACATGAATGTACATTACATTGTAAGTGAAGTGCAGATAATGGTGGTCCGGTGGTCATATGTCATGCAAAATGTGCGGTTGGTGTAATTTGTGAATTTTGATGGACATTTTAGTGTTTCAGAGAAAACGACCCGATGGACCATCTCCGTCACCACCAAAGGAATATGTAATCGCATTCTATGTAATCGGCTGTGTGTATATACACTATACTGAAGTGTGTGTTGACACCGATGACAAAATCCAGTCTCACAAAAATAGGCTCTGACGACTCAGTAGAGTAAGTTGTATGAATGAAATGTTCTAAAAGACTTCATAAGAAAATAGTAGATTACATTGGATGCTGCGGAGGCAGTTCATTACATGAGGGATAAATTTTGTGATACGAGCCGAACTCACATGTGTGGTTATAAGCAACAAGCTTTGTAAACGGTTATTTTGACAAGTGTAGAGTTTTCATATCCGAGCCGAATGCGAGATATGCAACTACACGAGTCAAAATAACCGTTGTCAAAGCTTGTTGCTTAAAACCACACGAGTGAGTTCGCGAGTTCACAAAATTGATTCCGAGTGTAATGAACTACCAAGCAGCATCCAATGTAATCTACTTTTAAATAGGAGTGGTGTGTGAAGTAGACAGAGTCGAACAAACGCTTTGAGAGCATTACAAATCAATACAATAGCAAAACGTAAAACTAAAGAAGTAAAAGATTTTCCATCCACTGGACAATACTTTGAATACGTATAAGACGGATAACATATCGAAGAGTTATGCGAGTAAGGACAAGTAAACCGTTTATGAAAGGTTAGAGCGTACTAATAGTGGATTGACGAAAGATTCAAGTGAAGAAGTTTCCCAACTATCCCATCAGGACACGTTGGTATACCCCAACAATGAGCAAAACATTCAAAGTTGTGGGTTATTCATGTCCGTCCAGGTCTCCAATCTCTGATACTCTTTCTAATACTGCAACTTACTAGACTTCAACAGCCCTATTCTTCTAGCCAAATTACAAAAGAAATCAGTCTGCCAAATACTTAAGTTTATTTCTCTCTCACCTCTTGTTTAGCTGTTTTATGGGCGAGTAGGTTTTATGGACAAATTCGTGCCGTCAACGGGGTAATAAAGTCAAATGAAGGTATGAACGTATCACTCGAGAGTCACATATTTCTGATCCATATGCCTAGAAAATATTATAATACGAATTTCTATTCCGAACAGTAAGTTAATATCTATGACAACCCTTTAATATCCCGAATCGTTCCCTTTTGTGTATATGTCTGCGGCAGTCTATAATAACGTTGCCGCATGTTTATTTGAAATGACACACAGAAAGATGAGAATAAATTCCATTTCCCATTCATCCAATAAGCAAAATATTACAAAACGTTTTCTTGTATCGTTCATGCGTGGCATGAATAATGTTTTTGGGTTAAACGATTCTACGTGCTCAATGCGTAAAATACAATTTTGTCACGCATTCGAATTGAATTCTATATGTAAATACGTGTTATTTGATGTACACAATCTGAATAACACTAGGAGATTAGTGGAAGCTTTGCGGTAGAAACGAAAAAGTTTCTTTTTCCCAAAAAGATGAGATAGACTTTGATTTGTTTGTAATTATTGAAGTGAAATTTTCATGTTTGAGCGACGATTTTAAATTAAATACAAAATCCGGAAGACACTGCGACACGGTGTATAGCCTCAAAAGCTCCCTTTTCGTCAGTGTAATATCATCGATCGTTTACATCTTCAAATAATTTGATTTGTCACTGGCAGAAGGTAAACAAACAACAAACAACAGCGACAATTCTGCTTTGCTGTACTACCACATTATTTATGAACCGAATAAAGTCTTAGTATATGTTTCGAAACATTCATCTTACAGGGGTTGTTCAGTCTGTGTCGGGTATTTTAGTATGTAATAGTAGTATATCGAGTCTGTTGTCAACAAAGACTTGGCAAGACGATTTTGAAAAATAAGAAGTACTAGATTTTATATCACTCATCTGAAAATAATTAGATCAAAAGAAGTACTACATTCGAAAGTATAAATTTGTGTAACTTGAGTGTACTACCTGTGTAAGTGTAATGGGTTAATAGGTTTCTTACACTGCCTCGGGCATTGTAAATTTTTAATTGTTTTAATTTTCGTTAAACATCACCTCCATCACCTCTACGCATCCATGCCACTATACATGCGAATAATGAAAACGCTAATAATAATAAATCGCTTTACCAAATCCCATTTCACAACTTCCATCCACTCGCGATTTAACACAGAAGCTGTAACACACAACCGAAAATCCCTTGTAACTCTCATGCATAAAAATATTGTCCATAAATTGAAAAAAGATTTTTCCTCAGCGTTTTTCTCGCAACGACCCCGCCTATACACATCCCATAATAAATAAACAAACATAAATTAATAAATAAATCTTCTTGGTTTTTCATTAGACTCTGCTCTTATGCCAATAAGAAAAATCTTTTAACAAAATTTTATTGAAAATTTCCTCTCGAGAAGAAAGGAAAATTCTTAACCCGACGAAAGTTTTTTTTTATACAAAAATAATTAAAAGCGAAATATGTAAATTGGCCTCTTCTGCTCTGTTTTCAGATAATATATAATATTGGTGTGTATAAACGAAATTAATGAGGGATGAAGGATTAAACCATTAAGGAGAAAAGTTTTTTGTTGTTGAATGCGCTATGGTTATAGGTTCGATGAAATGGGATTTTTGTAATGTGGTGGTGTACACAACGTTATAACGTTGAATATTGTAATACATTAAGCGAAAACATGCAAATTAACTGAAAAAATATCGAGAAACTTAAAACATAAACACCATAAAAACTTTGGGAGTTTTTTTTAGATGTTTTTTCAAGGATATTCTTAGAATCATTAGCTAATTGAATCGTTCTAAAGTGAGAGTACATGCATATGTGTGTTGTGGCATGGTTTGCTGAATAATAACTTCGCTAACTTTTGAACTTCTTGTTTCCTACAACCGTTTGGGGATGTCGGTTTTCATCATTAGAAGGTTATATATTTTTTAAGTTAATGTAACGATGTGAGAAAGGGAGATATATATAGAAAATCTGATGTTTCAAGTTCATTACATATTTAGATGGCTTACGCAACGTTATTGTTTGCAATTATGAAGTTTGTTTTTGTATTCGGAAGATGTAAATTGAAATGTTTTTGAGGTGTAACATCTCGTAATGTAAACGTTGGCGGTTTTTAAACAGAACTCTTTGCATGTTTGCGAACCTTTGTTCCTGTTTTAAAAAGTTCTGATATCTGGTTGGCGTCTCAGCGCTTCTGAAATCTTCCTGACACATTTTGCTTCATCACATAATAAATTATAAGTATGGAAGAGGTGAAACAACAAACAAAAATGATTTTTACTCTCTGCACCCCCGGGAAACTTATTTTCCTTCACGGACACAAGCGGTTAAACTCGTATCCGGGGGTCTTTTTGCGAGAAAAATCTACCACGAAGTGGTTGAGTGATTGTTATAAAAAGCTCCAAACAAGTTGGTAATATAAGTTTCTGAGGAGAAGAAGGAACAAGGTTCTGAAAGAGCAGGATACCTCACATATGAGACGAATGTAATGACATCAAAACTTTTCAGGGCCCGGGCCTCCATCAACTTAGTAGAGATCGTTTTGTGTTAAATCTTGCATGGCTAAGGGCAACTCTGCAACACAGTAATTTTCTCAGCGATTTCTGGTACATTTTCGCTTATTTTAATTTCGGTAACGTTATTTTATGTCTATCTGAAGTTATCTTTTGTCGACCTATTTCGGTGACTTTTGTTGAGGTAGAAGTACCCAAATTGAGGACATCATTTCGAGAAATTCGAACTGTACGGTGCATTTGGACTCCCATAGACAGATGGTAATAGTTGCATTCTGTGGATGAGTAGGATGAGTTAACCGCAATGTCATTTCCTCGCGTAACGTTCTTTCTTCATTGTTTCTTATTTACAGATAACTATCGGAGGAAACTTTATACGGAATCTAGTGGTAAAAAATGCAATTCCGTTCATGTGGTATTCTATTTGTTTTACTTCATAGTGTCCAAGCTTGAAGGTTTTTTTTTTGTTCTGAATGGGTTCAGTAAATTTGAATTTAAATTCATATTAAGGGTTAGGGTGTACTAAAAGCGTCCAATTGGATTTTGTGGAGGATTCTATCTCGAGAAATGGAATGGTATTTATGTTCATACCACTACATTTGAAGCGGAACTTTGTTGGCGGATGTTTGTTCTTCTTCAAATAATAATCAAATATTTAGTGTAATGCGGATGAAACATTTTTTAATTTATTTGAACCTGTTATTCAAATTTCAATGGCATCTGCACAAATTCTTTTGAATCATCCAATCTTTAATTTAATATCTTCACCCAGAAATAAATATGCCAGAAAGACATTCACGGCAAAATCGATCATAAAATATTTAAATCTTCCAATAGAAAAAATTGGTGTTTTTTCCTTGGCTTTTATATCCATAAATTTAAAAGAAAATCAATTTCCTTCATATTAATACTTCTTATACCCATCAAATAATGCCGGAAGCTTTCTAAGGGCGTATTTGAAATTAATAAATCAAAATTTTATTTACGTCACAATTAATTTCTGGACATCCATAAATCATCAACTACTTTCATTCGGGCGAAGCAAAACGAAAAAAAAAATCATTGAACAAAATTCCAATCTTCTCCGCTCTTATTATTATAGAAAGGTATTATTCTGCCGCTTACAGATATCCGAATTATTATGGACATAAAATAAATCTCTTTTTTAGTGTGGGGTGCCTTCTGCCTATCCCACGTACACTAAATATTTTTATGGTAAAAAATATAAATTCAACTTTTCTAAGCTTTGTTGTTTTTCACATAACTTTTCATTGTACATGGCAACCTTTATAACCGAACCATACCTGCATTTATATGGTAATTAATTTTTTATAGATGGTACATGCGAGCACACCAGGGTTTTTGGTGTTCATTTTCGCTGGATTTTTGCATATATTTACAAGGGTTTTATGTCTATATATTGTGTTACATTGGTCGAGTGGTTCGAATTGCTGCGGTAGACCTTACAGAATTTAATTAATGGTTTAATTAAAAAAAAAAGAATTCCCCGCTCAAATACAACAAATCTTTGCTTCATATTTATTTGTTGTTTTTTCTCGAGTAGATTTTTCTCAAGCATTAATTTTTATTTCGTACAGAAGCGTTGGTGGGAATGCATTTAATTAGAGAATTATTAAACAAACTGAAATGCTGATGCCAGGTCTAAGGTCTGAGAACAGATTGAGTAATCCGGGTCCAGTTCTACTTTATCAGGAGGAGGATCCTACAGTTGAATTAAACAAATAAAAACCCAAATTTTGATACCCTCCGTTCACGCATTTACGTTGTAGGACCAATGTCTTGATTACCAGTCATTTTTTTTTTTTTGATAACAACAGCGACAAAAATAAGCGGATGACATTCTTTTTTATGCTGAAGGTTGAGTTTCTCTACAGTTGCGTGAAAATTACAAAATTAAAATTTTTGGCGACAAGAAGGTGATGTAGATCCACCGGCGCCTTATCTGGTTCTCGGTAGCAGTAAATGTGTCTACCATTCAACACATTATTTGACTTTGAATTCTAAGTTCTTTTGACTAATCCTAACGTAATCGTGCAACTTCAGCAAATATTTTGTGCTTTAACTATGAAATTTTACCTACTATAACAATATTAAGCTTATAATAAGCTGTACAACCCGTTGGGTTCTTTCACTTCTTTCTCGATTGACTATGACTTTCTCATTTATAACAATTATTGTAACATTAAATTATGATAATAAATTTCACATTTAAAGTCATCATTAACTATTACAACACCAAAACTTCGGTAGTCCACATTCAACCAAATCACCAGTTATAAAACCATTTGCCATTTAATTTTTGGAAACTAACAATCTATTGCAATTGATAAGATTGTTATTACTTCAATTTATGCTATACCCAAAACTAAATTTACGTTCATCGTACCTGAATTTATTAAATCTGTTACTTCATTTGTGTAAATCTTCTAGAAAATATCAAAGCTAGCACTTCAATGTATTTTACCATACAGAGACATAAAAGTTATCATTAGCCATATTTCATCAGTTATTATTGCCGTCGTTGTCGCTAGCAGATGACTAGGTGACTCACATGCTACAGTACTTAAAGCATAATTAAAGCAGTAGCAGAGCATTCATCTACATCATAGCTCTAAAGCTAAATTAGCTTCCGTTGTTGCACCTAAATGTAAATCAAACGTACTAAATCAACCTTATCGTACATTTTTGAACAGCGCCAAATCTCAGAATATGTCACTTTTCAAAGTAAACTCATTTACTGTTATACGAAGCTTTAGTACGCAGTACATTCAAATGATGGTTATAGTCCCGGGTAAGCGAAAGCTTTATTCGATTTTTCCTTAGTGGTGAATATAGTGGATTTCAACGAAAATTTATTGAAATTTTCTTGGTATACGGAAAACAGGTGAAACGCGTGAAGCAAAGTGTATATTTTTTTATTTTTTTTTTTACAAGGTAATTCTTAGAGTAATTATACCTAGAGAGGTATTTCGTACGATAAAATGTGGTCCCGACATCAGTTTGTATAAGATTCACATTTCGTACAATTTTACGTAAAGCTTCTCACTAACACATGTAGGCGTTGAAAATTTTGATAGTTGTCAGTTTTGCATTTTCTCAATCGCCTACCACTATTTTGGAATTTTGTTTAAAATCATTCGCAATAATAATAATTATTAATTAAATATAGTGCCAATGTGATTCATTACGGGATGACAAAGTAAAGGAGTCAAGGGCAATGCCTGTTCATTTTTCCGGTAATTTAAGCGCATAATAAAAAATTGCTCAAGTTACATCTGTTTGTTGATTTGTAATTTTCCTTCAAATGAGATTTAAGCCAGTTAGGCTGGAGACAATTTTCCAATTAACTAAACAAATAATTGCACAACTAATTTGCTGCATAAAACAACACGGGTCAATTTATATTTTTTTCGTTGTGTCTGTTGATATCAGTTCATATCGGTGGTATGTAAAAAGTTCTCAATTTTTTTTTTAAAGAGTCCTTCTAGTAGGCACATTCAAATTTTTTGCGCTTATTTGCCCACCAATTTAGTAGGGAAAAACTCACACTATCAAATATTACGTTTTTCATGTTGGGACCACAAATTTTACGTAATTCTGTTCGTAATTTCCTCTCTAGGTGTAATTACTCTAAGAGGTAATTGATAAATATAGACTCTTAGGGGTGCATCTATTTAACAAAGCAAGCTATAGAAAGAGCAAGTCATAAATCTATTACTTCATTTGCTTCAATTGTCACTAGTCATAATTCATTGCTTATTTTTGTAATCGTTGCTAACTAAATGATATCTGAAAGGCCGACTGAGCACTGGCACGTAATGGCCAGGCATGTAATTACATGTCGCTTACAAAGACTCTTTTTACAATTTTCTGTAGACATTCTGTGTATAATGTGTTAAAAGTAGCATTTGCGAGAAGTTCTCTTCCTCATTAAATCATGAATTACCGTGTTTAGGCTAGGTTTCATGGTAGAAGAGGTATTAAAAACAATAGTTATTTGTGTATCTGTTTTGGACGATTGTTTTTAGGCAATTTCGCTTGTTGTACATGCGAAAGTGCCTAAAATCAATCGTCCAAAACAGATACTCAAAAAATTTTTCATGTAAGGGGTCGAAAACCTGAGAAAAATATCGAAACTCCCTCATTTTCGGCCCCGACACATGAAATAGAGTTTTAAGTAATTGAATTTAAATTCACTTCAACTTTCTCATCGTTAGTTAATATTACACATAACACGTCATCATGTAGTTGCAGCATCAGAGAGATGAATTTGAATGCTGTAGATATAAAATGTTACTATTCGGTTAAAATATTTCAATGAAATCAACTTATTTCTGTCAGTAAACTTTCTGAGTTTTTCTCATCAATTCCCCGCAAGTTTTCTAATCATAAACTTGCATCAAGCACATTCCGTTTGAATGATTTTTAAAAACTTCCATTTTGTATTCAAAAGCACAGTAAACCGCGACTGTTTTCAGATCACCAGTAATTTGCTATTATTGTTCGGTATTTCGTTACATCAGACTTGCAGCACCCCTTCCATACTCCCAAATCCCAAAAATCATGTACAATAACCGTAAATCAGACTCATACTTTCCAGAACTTGAATTATTGATTGCCACTCACTTGCAAATTACAACACACTCTTGCATGTAACCAAATGTACTCTCAATATCGAAACGCATTTGCAATTTCAATGAACAAAGCTTAAATAGCACAATTTCGGTTTTGATTTAATATGAATATCGTGTATGATGAAACAGCGGTTGTTCGTTATACGTATAGTAGACATACATAAATATCAACCGAAATGAATTGGCTACGAAGACCGACGATATAATTTATGAAAAGACCCAAACGCTCTACATTTATGTTCACGTATATATCGGACCATAATTGTGAGCAAAGCAAATTTTGTAACTATCTAAAATAAGAATATCATGAATATGAACTGACTAATATGCACTGCATACTGTACATTTGCATGCGTGCATTAAACCGGAAACTATCGTCATTTTAAAATCGAGGCGTGCATATTGATACATCGTTCAGTAGAATTGTTGTGGTGTCAACTACAGTTTCAAAATAAAACCTTTTCAACGTGAATCTTATAACAAACAATCATCGCATGCTCTGAAATCTTAACAAAGTATCGATTCAGTTGAATTTTAAATTAATACCTGATATTCTTCCAATCACTACGCGCATCTATGGTGGGGGAGTATTCATAAATTCCATCAGCTCTGTAAGAGGGAAAATCCTTTGAACTCTTACGTTAAATGTGAAATAGGAAAACCCTCGGTATAGGGGTGGGATAGTGTCAGAAAATTCAGTAAAAGGGATTAGGGGATGTCGCATGATTCAAATTCAAACTGAACTTACAACAAAACATTTTAGTTCCAAGAATTTTGGGCAGTATTTTAAAGAATTGTGTAATTGTGTCCAGTGAGCAAAGGCTAGAGAATAGATACGGTCTATTTGAATGGTGATCTTAACAACTGTTGTTAAATTTGCATATATTTTCGGCCTAAAGTGACACCCCTATTGAAAGAAAACGTTTTATCGTTGATGGTGAGCGCCCTGATCACATACGTTTTGTTCCATTTCCTACCAGATAAATTCTGGTTTGCACGCGACTTATGTGTTGCACACTCTGTCCTATTTACTTAACAGATCTTTACGCTAGATTAGACTCCGTATGTTGAAGGACAGCAAGTTCAACCTAAATTGATTTCCACGCCTCGAAGTATATGCTTTCTGAGGAAAGTTAGGCGTATAACTGAATTCTCGCCCAGATTCATATTTGGGTAACGTCATACGAATCATGGCAGGACTGGCCATTAGGTGAACTTCCACTTCTCGATTAAAATTTCTATATTGGCGCCTCTTCCGAACAAATCTTGTCTTTCGGCGCCTGTTGATAACCTAGCCAGCCCTGCACGGATATACGAGTCATTCAGTGTCTACATTTTTACAACCATCAAAAATCCTGCAACTACCCAAATTATAAAGCTCGAGCGAACCATACACTGATAAAAAATTTCGTCAACATACATCCAGTATGTATGAAATGGCTGGCAGACAGCTTCATTTCTGCCTTACTTCGGATATGTATGTATATTCCAACGTCTGGCAAGTATATCGTACATGTTCGACGTACAAACATACGAGTATATGTATGACTATACGTCGGACATGTACGATATACATGTCAGACATTCGATATACATGTCAGACGTTGGAATATATATATCCGAAGTAAGGCAGAAATGAAGCTGTCTGCCAGCCATTTCATACATACTGGACGTAAATTTTTTTATCGGTGTAGGACTTGAAAATCGAACCCGATTTAGTTACATAACCACTTAGCTATCTCGCCCAGAAATATATTTCCATTCGTACCGCGGTCGTATTCGGGACAGTTCACAGTTTTACTGTTAAAATCGACTTGAGTTCTGACTGACGAAGTTACTTATAATTTTAATGTGGTGAGATAATGGTTCATTAAAATCTTCGAAATTTCCTTCTTCTTTTTCCTTTAAGCTCCGATAACAAACTTTATTTGGGAAATATAATGTCTGATGAAAATATATTTCCAGCAAACACACCATCAACGACAAAACCTTTTGTTGTCCGTATAACCATAATACCGCAAACACAATATTTTTGTGTTCCATCTCTGAAGCATAATACGATCTTATCTAGATTCAATCCAACGCTAAAATACGAAAGTTTTTCCACTTATTCGATACTACTCAACTTCCAACTAAAAACATTAAAAGCCAAAAATTCGTTAACATTACGTTATCCTCTTTATAATATAAAATAAGCTGCCGCATATTATACACACACATTTCTCCATTCAGAAAAGGAAAATAGGTTCGTTTTATCTAAACCGGGAACCAAACAGAACTGACTTTACCGGAAAGGGAAACCCATTAATGGTCCATTGTCACTGGAAATGAATGTACCTAATGTCACATATATATAAATTTTATTCCACACAAGACGGCATACACAACATTACATATACATACGTACACCCAGGGCTCTTTTTATAATTTTTGTTCGAGAAGAGACCGTTTTATATTATTGCCATGAGATCGTCGTTTCTACGATATAACTTCACAACCCCAATGGCTAATGTAGTTTACGATGATGCTTCTTTTTTCGAGTATACCGCTTAATGGTATGCACAAAACTAGTTTTGCGTTGATTTGAAAATTGTCGCTGGGTCGGGGTTTTTTCGGAAGGAGGTGGTGCTATAATGCACAGTTCCGAGCTAATGATTCTATTCTGTTATTTAATAACGGATTTTGGATTAGGGTTACCGTTACTGCGCTTACGTAAAATTATAGTCTCATCTAACCACTTAATATCTTTCCCAATTTTTTTTTATGCTGGACGCTCACGAAAATCTACAACATCCCGAACGTGCAATTAGTTCTCGGTTCTGTATCCTTTAATACGTTTTAATTATCGTTACAATCCCTTAGATATCATGTTATTTAAATTTAATTAATGCATCTGTAATTGCAATATAATACAAGAGAGTATAACCTTTGTTGGGATGTTGGGATTCTGAACGTAGCATGAGTGACAGTATGCAATGTTTTGGGCTGTGTGGGTGTGGAGGGTGTGGAGAAACCGAGAAACAGAATTGCTGAATCATCATCATTCAATGTTTTATAACTGAAATGGATATAGCAATATATACATCTTAGCCGCTTTATTACCAATTACGAAATATCTTTGTCTATAGTTGATAGAATGAACTCAGAATTCCGAGATTCTAGAACATTTAAATCATTTTAGTTAACTCTGAAATATTTGTATGCATAACACTGTTATTGGTTGTGATAACTGCGTTAATGGTGAACGAATTCAATCTGAAATGGAAGTACTAGTAGCAGATTCTGAATAGTTATAGTGACAATTTTTGAAAATCTTCTTTGACTCAATGTTTAATGCTGACAGATTTTATTTCTAATTTCGTCTGTTAAATCAAAATTCAACCTTAAAGGGTCATATAGTGCAGAGGTGAAATTATGACTCAATTGTTATTTCAACAAATAATGAATTTTTTAGTTTCCAAAGCGACCCCTTTCACCTTATCGAAGCGAAAAAGTCGACAAATTAAAATGTTACATAGAGCGATTTTTTGAAAGTGGACCAGTCTCCGTCGGAGCTTTTTTTGGCGACACTTTGTTTACATGCCCAGATAGCCCTTGGCCCCAATAGTCTAAAACCGCAGTCGTTTAATTTTAATATTCTTTTATTGGCTGGGGAACATCCACCAAAATTCGAAAATTGGTGTTTTTTGTACGTGATTCGCCAGGTTCGATATATCACCTTTTGAAGCTCATCAAAATTTCCGGCCTTTACTGAAACATTATTTTTTGTTACTTTCAACAATGGTACAGGACATGGAAAATATCTGTGCTTGCCCCGTATCTCCTGGACAATACCTATCCAATGAACCCGAAGCATGTATGTACCAAAAAACACCAATTTTCGACTTTTGGTGGAAGTTCCCCAGCCAATAAAAGAATATTAAAATTAAACGACTGCGGTTTTAGACTATTGGGGCCAAGGGCTATCTGGGCATGTAAACAAAGTGTCGCCAAAAAAAAGCTCCGACGGAGCCTGGTCCACTTTCAAAAAAATCCCTCATAACATTTTAGGAACGTATCGCCTAATGCCTAAATCAAAATATTTTACTTTACTGAATTTACCATACATTTTACCAGGGCAGATTCCACCAATAACGGTCTGTTGCGTTACAATTTTTAAGACTGAAAACTCTAGTTTCAAGAAAAAATCGTAGTTTCAGGCATTAGACTGCCTCAAAGTGTTAAAAATTTGATCTGAGGTAACTGGTCATACAAAACTATTGCAATTGGCGGAGGTCTGCATTTTCAAACCCATATTCTACGGCGATCTCCGCTATCAAAATTCACGCTCTATCATCTCCAGCAAGTTTTATTCGTTCACCATAGAAACTCAGGCGTCCGCTGATAGATGATTTTACAGATTTAGAAAACTTACCATCAGCGAACCGCCGAGTTATGTGGGAGGACATCCAAAACTTTCGGGGATGGAAAGAGCCGGAAGAACTGTGGAACAAATCCGTTATTGGCGGAGAAAAAATTTTGATAGCGGAGAATTGCCGAGGCTCTAAAGTACCAATTCAAAAAAATATGCCCTTGGTTACCCTAAGCATAGGTCTTTGCCTATCTTTGCGTTACTGTCAATAAAAGTAGTCGTTTTTGTCAGGTAAAACGATGCAATCATACCTGACTTTCGGAAGTATTGTGTCCTGAGGAGAGAATCTGCCACTCATTTATACCGAAAAATAAGAGAGCATCGACTCACAGACAAAATGACTCGTGGTGATAAATTAAAGTCAAATCCAGAATCTATTTGCTACGTAAGTAAAACGTTGGTATACTTATCAACTTACACGCCATTTGCAAATATGTATAAATGATTTAATCCTTACAATGTACATAAAATCCATTCGACAAAGTATTCACTCAAATCCATTACAGCCAATGTAGCTAACGAACCCAATATTTCAATGAATCAATTAAAACTGAGGATTGGCTGATGAAATTATGCAAATTGATTCTGTCATTTATGTGGAATCTACAACATGACAAGATAATTACATTAGTTTAGGGAATTTATTAGTTTAACATGCATTGAATGTGTGGAGATAAAGGAATTAAATGATGATTGGAAATAATTGCTGACAGAATATTTGATACAAAGAACGTTCGGTTACTGAATTGCTTCCAACATTATCACATTCACATACAGCACCACCACCATTGTGTGGCAGTCGGAGAGTTCCATTTATTTTTTTCATATAGAATCACACTTAATCAAAAATATTCCGATTATATTACAACTCCGATTGGGATCTAATGTACTATTAGTATATCAACCAATGGGCTGTAATAGTCATTTGCATGGCACGGAACAAAATTGGAGAATTTGTTTCCGTAATTTGGTCTCCTTGCATGAAAAATTGTATACGTATGTGCTGTGGACGGTTGAGTACAGCGAGTACCTAACGGGACATCACTAACTTCCAGAATGACATCGGCCGCTTCACCTTCAGCGAGGTCTCCTTGACTTGCTCAGATTCTTAGTTTCGTATTCTGTATCAAAATTGGTTGGTAATTGATGAGAGTGGCATCAATCAGATAAGGAAGACTGAAACGTAACAGATTTGTAGATTATTGTAAATTATGTGGAATTGCAATATTTGGACGTGGTGCACTAGTCGAATTTATCGTACCAAATTTTGTTTTCAGATTTTTATTCGATTCAACTTCGTGCTGCAATCTAATATTTTCGAAGTCACAACTTCACTTATGCAGAAACATAGGTTGGATACCGGCAATCGGTCGCAACTTTAAAGTCATTTGCTCATACAGCTTTTCCGCATGACGACGATGTGTTTTCTGTCCTCTTTTGCTGGCAACCAACAATTCCTGTCGAATCGGCTCTTCCTGGTTGGAAAAGATTTTTCGGTTGACTTTGACCGATGTAAATTAAGCCCGTTTTGGAGAGACTGGCTGTTCCTAGGTCGATGTCATTGCTAAACTCAGCGTCTTGCTGCCTTTTTACGGACGTCCGGGGCAAAAAAAAAATCGACGAAAAAGTAAATGACTATTTCCTTGTAAACTGTGAAGTATTTGGATACCCTTTTTTCGATTTTTTCCCATACAAAACCAGTATATGGAAGTATATGAAAATTCAGTATACCATCATGCACTTTCATATACTTATTTAGCATATCACCCCGGGAGGTGCGGGAATCGTGGTTTTACAGAAAATGAAAAGCATTTCTCTAAAACAATATATAATTGAGATAAAAAATGTCTTGCAGATTGTTCACATATTTCGAAACATGGTTTCTATTCGAACGAAAACATAACACCACTGCACTCACGAAACATTTATTCAAAAATGATCACATCAACGTTGATTTTTAGCCCCGTACGAAGTACAAAGGGGCTTATAGGATTACGATGCCGTGTGTAATTGATGGAATTCGAAGCAGACGGTAAGGGCAAAGTGTTTGCCTATGTTCATAGATGACGAATCTGCAATAAAAATTTTGTCTGTCCGTCTGTCCGTCTGTCCGTCTGTCCGTCTGTCCGTCTGTCCGTCTGTCCGTCTGTCCGTCTGTCCGTCTGTCCGTCTGTCACGTCGATATCTTGAGTAAATCAAATCCAATTTCAAAATTTTTTTTTTTCCCTGAAAGATAGTCGAAATAGTGAGGCTAAGTTCGAAGATGGGCATATTCGGGTCGGCCCTTCGTGAGTTAGGGCCACCTAAGTGATTTAAGGTCTTTTGGTGATATTTATGGCAAAATAAACGATGGAAATGTAAATGACACGGCAAATGATAGGTATTGTCAATACCAATCCAGTAAAAAAAAAGTTTTTTTAAATCAGGTGAGTGGACCGTGAGTTAGGGCCTTAGAAGTGAAATGCTACTAGGGCCCTATGTATATTTTACATAGAACTCGAGTAAATTTCATTCGTTTTTCGTAATTTTTGTTTGATTTGGAAGGTAATCGAATGCCGAATAGAATGTTGTTGAAAAAAAATTAAATTTGGGTCCTTGGACTAAGGCCACTACTAGGGCCCTATGTGTATTTTACATAT